>NC_056741.1:1777057571-1777357571 GCF_019279795.1 Protopterus annectens | reverse complement strand
CTATAGCTCTGTTTATGACTTCAATCATGATGGACTCAATGGCCTTGCAGATCAGACATCATAGGCTTATAGGACTATCGTTCCCATGGTTTATTGTGCACCAGCACTTGTGGGGTGTGCCATATGTTGCTGTAACACATTCAACAATTTCTGATCCTGTAGAGAGGGTGTGGCTCAACAGACTGTTCAGGTGCAGGGTCTGTTTGTTCTGTAGTTCACTTATGACACATATCGGGAACAATGTCATCCAACTGAGGCCATGTTTTCGGCTTTGGAAGGAGCTGTTTATCCATTCTACATGTGATATCTCCTGATATGATGATAGGGACATTTGTCAGTGGGTGGTGGGTATGTATGTATGTATGGGCCTGTCTGACAGGATGTCGGCATTGTCAGTCAGGTACAGTTGGCCCTGACTCAGGACATATATGTGTGTACAGTGCTGTGTATGACATAGCTGAAGGAAGTGTCATGGTTCTGTCTGGACTCCTTCGCAGATAATCTTTCAAAAACACCAACATACCTGAGCACTAAACCCCTGTAATACTCTTTTATACACTTAATGCCCTACTGATCCCTTTTGATCAGTCAACAGAGGGTATGCCATCATAATATCCTGGCATATCCAATGGTTGGTTTCGCGTGTACTCTCCAGTCCAGCTGGTGGATATGGGACTTTTGAGGCAATGTTACAACTGCCTTAGGTACACAGACAACCCTCACCTCCTCCCAACAAACTCAGATATATGTGGGAGATGCAACTATATGGACAAACAGGAGGCTGAGCTCTCCCGACCCATGACTGGCACAGTCTATCAGGTGGTGAAGGTAACCACACACACCACAACTCCATCACACATAGACCTATAGCGACTGCAAACAAACTACATTACCACACAATTACATACTCGGAGTCTCTACATAATATTTGCCTAAGCAGCAGATACCTACTAAAAAGACACCCAGACAACTGCTACCCCATGACATTACCCACATATCACATGGTTCACAAAGTCAGTGTGTCACACAGTCACTGCCCTTAGGGGTAAAAACACACCTAATACACTTGTAATAGATGACTCTATTGTCAGACACACTGACGTCACACTCACCAGGCTGAACAAGGAGAAGGACACTTTGTGCTGTCTGTCGGGTGGCAGGTTCTGCCACATTAAACATGCACTCAGGTCACTCCAAAGCAAGTACAAATATGGCTCCATAATTGTCCATGCTGGTGTGACTTAACTCAAACGTTCCTCCCTGGACTACATGACAAGGGACATAGAGGAGCTCTGTGATCATGTAACCCAGGCCAGTATGACCCTGACCTTGTGTAGCATCTTACCCTCACCAAGAATGATGACACAGTATACAGACAAGCTGATCAATTGTAACAGTTGGCTAACATATTGGTGTCATTCAAAGGGGATCCAGTGTCTGTCAGCCTGGGATGACATGCTCGACATACCATGTAGCTTTGCTATGGACAGCTTGCACCTGTCACCCCTGGACTTTCAAATACTGGCTAAGGCTGTTGCCACCCCCACAGTGCCTTGTTTGTGCAAGGCTCAAATGACAAACCCACCTCCATGGACAATACAAGGTAAAATAAAGTACAGGTAATGCTGCTCGACACTAGATGTCTAGACCCCAGTATACACGCACTCAAGACTCTCCTCAGTATGGTGAATGTCGATATCTGTGCAATAACAGACACCTTATTCAGGCTCCCAAATGCACACCAGTACTACCAGGTTATACTTCATACCATGCTTTTCAGCCACAAGACTCGGACCGACCAACAACTCTAGGGGGAGTATCCGTATACATCACAGATACACACACCTCCAGGTTAGTAGCACTGCAGGAAGCATCAGAGACCATACATGTACAACTAACAGTGGGAAAAACTGCCTTTCAGTTTGTAGCCTGCTATAGACCACCCTCCCGAACTCAGGAACCCCACTCAGCTTTCCTAGGAGCACTGGAGAATATGATGGTCTCTACAAACACCATTATATGGGGTGACTTCAACTACAGAAACATTGACTGGGAATACTATTCAAGCCACAACACCCTCACCCAATGGTTGCTAGAATTACTAAACACAAATGCTATGTCACAAGTGGTCACCACACCCACATGAGGGGAAAACATTTTGGACCTGATCATCACCAACATGGGGACTCCATGTTCCACACCAGAGGTATGCCCTTCATTGGTAAGGTCAGACCATACATTTATCTCCCTGGACATCCATATCCCATCCCCATCCCCATCCTAGGTTCTCTCGGTGAAGTACTTACCAACAGCAAATGTCACACTTCTGTAAACCAAGGTGGTATCCTTCAAAGACCCTGGGACAGAGGTAAGTACAGCTCAGACCACTGAATCCTTTACAAACACATTCTATTGACACCTACTGGAATGCATGGATCATGCTATCCCAAATAAGAACAAAACCCATTTCTCCAAAGGCAGGGGACCTGTCTGGTGGACCACGGCCATTAATAAGCTATACAACAAAAGGAGGGGGCTACTACATGATAGAGCACAATCCCAATAAGGGAAGGCATCTCTGATCAGTACTAGCAAGAAGCTACATTCACTCATAAATTCATCTAAGACCCACTTTTGAAGGTAAATTGCACCACATACTGAGAACAATCACAAGGCCTTCTTTAGTTATGTCATGAACCTGGGTGCCAACTCCCAGATATGCTGTGTGTTACTGTGAAATGACAATACATACACAGAACCCACAGACATTGCCATCATCCTGGCAAACAGGTTCAGTGCAAATGTCACCCCCCATCCCCCCTAATGAGCAAATGTCCATCCCAACAGAGTGTAGCCTCCCTGACATCACAGATGATCAGGTGAGTGCTGCCCTCTCCAAAGCAGACAACACAGCATCAATGGGACCTGACGGTGTCCCGACCTGCATCTTACACAAGCTTCATGATGAACATAACCCTCACATGAAGTCACTGTTCAATATCAGACTTACTACAGGATATGTACCCAAGGAATGGCATACAGCAACAGTGGTCCCGCTCCACAAAGGTGGTGCCACAACAGACCCCGGACACTGTCACCCTATAAGTCTATCTAGCCTGGTCTGCAAAGCTATGGAGCAGATCATCATGGTACTCATACACACAGACATCGCGAACCTACAGACACTGGATCCTACACAATTCAGCTTTGTTGTGGGGATATCTTGCCTCTTGAACATGGTCGACTTCTTTAAACAGTTACCAGGTCCATAGACATAGAGAAGGTAGTCCACACAGCCTACATGGACAACACATACACCTTCACAACAATACCCCACTCGGGCATCATACATAAGCTCACCAGCTTAAGTATCAACGCATATGTCACAAGATGGATTGCTAAGTGGATCAGGGATAGCACCCACATTGTATGTATTCCAGGTGCCATGTCTGACTCTACACCAGTTACACATGGCATCCCACAAGGCTCAGTCCTGGGACCTGTCTTGTTCAGTATATATTCCTCTGATGTACAGGCTAACACAGGAGGAATATTGCTGACCACGTTCACAGATGACTGCAAACTGGGTGCCATATTTGACTCTCCAGCTGCCACAAGCATCCTCCAAAATGGTCTCACAGAGATGGATAACTGGTGCCAGAGCCATGGCCTACTGCTGAATGCCATTAAATGCATAGTCATCCCCTTTGGGAATCACATAGTGCCCACACATTACCACATAGGTGTTAATAAGGGATATGGGGACATGAGTAGTTTGTAATCTTGCCTTTGACAATCGCATTGCCATAGTGGTTAGACATACATTCTATATAGCCCTCCCTATCCCAACAGGTTTCACATCTAGATCAAGTAAAGTCATTGTGCCCCTATACTCATGAAGCCTATGATTGGATACAATGCCCCATTTGGGATGTACCTTACCCGACACCTGCAGCAACTGTATTGGCCACAAAAGTACCTCACCAAGTGGAACTAGGGACTCACACAGATGCCCTGTGCAGTTCGGCTAATGTTACTCCAGCTCTACTCAGTCACTTCACACCTACTCGGATGTGATCTGTGCCTGTTGTTTACAGCCATGTCCAACACAGAATTAATGGACATGCTCCACCTTAGGATATCCGGATCCCTTAGAGCTACACGCTCCAGGGACTTACACCTCGGCACAGATATTTATTGGACATACTGGAGGGACACATTTCTATCCCAGATGCTCCCCTCACTCTGGAATGGGATCCCAGTCCCGCATAGGCTGAGCCCCCCACTGACCCCCTACAGGAGACATATTTACAAGTGGATGGGTGGTCATATGTTTACCCCTTGAATTTCTTCTGGGTCACTGCTGGACAGAGGCACAATAAAGCAAATGTAAAGGGCCTATCTTGTGTGACCTACTATTCACAGGCACAGTCTACTAATCTAACAGGGCTGCGAAAGCCAAACACACTCTGGCTAGGCTTATACATGCCCTAGGGCAGATAGGCTAGTATCAACCTATGCACCTATGGTAATGTTCGGGCTGCACATTTTTTATTGATGATACTGATTGCAGGTTTTTTCTCTTCTTTGCTTTCACACTTTCTACGAAGAACCTAGTATCTGCAGAACATATTTTATTATGACAGGGTTCCAATATATTATATATGTATCTGTTGTCATATAACTGTGTGCACATGGCAGATTGGTGAATACTGAGAGGTTCCTGTGTTAACACATGCAACTGCTGGATATGTGTGGCCCACTGCTATACTCAGACATGGCCTAAGTGTGTGAGCATTCCCAGTCTGTCCTTTCAGTGTTTTGTTTCCTGACATTTGTCTCATTTATTCAAGTGTGTGAGCATGCCCAGTGTGACCTTTCAGTATGTTGCTGTCTGAAGTCCACTACATTTGTTGATGTGTGTGAACATGACCAATATTAACAATTATACTATATGTGTGCTGAAAATCAGGTTCTATTCTTACTGCAGGGCTCACCTTTGTGTCATAAATCGACAGGGATTATGCTGTGCCTGCAGGGTTTCCATGAGATACGTTGCATAGACTTATCAACATTTCTTCATACAGGCTGACCAGTGCAATACTGTCATGGTTTAGTGGTTCAGTAGTATGACTGTAGTGCACAGTATCCTGGGTTCGAGGCCTGTCACCACTTTATATTTTCATACTGAGCAGACCAGACTGCTTAAGGGGCAGTAGAGCAAATATGAGCATGTTGGCTTTTGTTCAGCTATGCCCAACGTAGACCAGGCTTGTCCAACATTGCTCAACGTTAGCCAACATTACAGAACATTGCCCAATATTGCTCAACATTGACCACAGTTGTGCTGGTGTTAGTGTATGCAATTGCTTTACATGTACTAAATGGTGGTGAAAGCTGTTTAGCACTGCTTTATATTGCTTAACACATGGCAATCATGCCTCAGGTGGTGCTGCAGGGCTGCCTATGTTGGATGCACATACTGCACTCCCTATACATGTTTGGAAACAGATAGTGTCAAGATAGGCATCCCTTTTACTATTCGTGTGAGTCAGAGAGAAGTATCATTTCCAGGGTTCCAACTGAGCCAGTGTATGTGCTATGCATTGCCTCTTTGCCAAGACCAAAGCATACTGGGCATGCCTCCTTCTGCCTACTGGGGCAGGCTCAGGTTCCTCCTCCTCCGAGTCACGCTCTGCCTGTGATGGCCTTGGCAATGGTGGGGGGCTGTTTGGCCCAGGCCTATGCTGCTCCTGCTGCAGCTGTTTTCACAGGATCATATTATGTAGCATGGCACATACCATGACAATTTGGGTACATGTAGTTGGTGAGTACTGCAAGGCTCCACCAGATGTGTCCAGGCACTGGAACTGTGACTTGACCAGGCCAAACACACGCTCGATTACATTTCATATTTGTGCGTGTGCCTCATTATGACGTTCCTGTTCAGGTGTGTGTGCGTTTCTGATGGGTATCATCAGCCACGGCTCCAGTGCATAGTCAGCATCCCGCACTAGGTGACCATGAGGGATGTCCCCATTGGCAAATGTCTGGTACAGCTGTGTCAGATACCAGATATGCGAATCATGGTAGCTTCCAGGGCAGCCAGCACACACATTCATTATTATGCCCTGGGCATCATACACAACCTGGCAGTTGATGGAGGGGAAGCCCTTGCGGTTAAAGTAGACCCTACACTGCTCACCGGCTGGTGCTTTGATGCATATGTGCATGCAGTCTATTGCACCCACTACCTCAGGGTATTCCGCTATTTGCTGGAAGAGACGCATGCTGCTGGCCAATACCTCACAGGAATTGGGGAAATATACATGATCACCGACATGTGCTGACATGGCATCCAGGAACTGGTGCAGTACCCTGGATGCTGATGCCTGTGATATCCCCATCATATCACCAGTTGGTCTCTGGAAGGTACCTGTTGCTAATATTCTTAGGCCAACACATACCTTGGTTTCCACTGGGATGGGTTCCCCTCTGTTGGATCTGTGTGTGAGGCGTGGCCTGCACAGCTCAACAATTTTCTGCAAGAGGTCTCTGTCCACTATATAGCACTCCATTATCTCCAGCTCATGTAGCCCTGGTAGGTTATCCTGGGCCTGTACACTCTTCTCCGTCTCCTCACTGTGGGTTGTCCAGCAGCATTCACATTGTCACCACCCTCAGCATGTTGCATATGTCGCCTTATAACAGCAATGGCAGCCCCTAACATTTCTTTGTCTCAGTAAAGCTTTTTCAGTTTTCACTTCTATTAGCTTACTGCAGTGCTGCAGTGTCTCTTGAGAGAAACATAGTGGAATGTTGTTTGCAGAGTTTTAAGTGCTGGGCTGGGCTAGTGTACTGCCTGTGTAATTGCCTGATTCTGGTTGTTTTCACCTGCTATCTCTGCTAGTACTCCCTGGTTAACTTCCTACTATTTGTTGTGCTTCCTTTTCCCTTTCTGTTTCCTCAGGGACGCAGCACCATGCACACAAGCACAAACACGCACACACCGGCTCACACGCGCGTACACATGCTTACACTGATTGAAACTTGCTTATTCTTGCTAAAACACGCGCACACTGGCACAAACGTGCTTACACAACTTTAAACAGCCTTAGACATGCTTACTCCGGCTTAAACGCGCGCACACAGGTGTACACATGCACACACAGTCTTACTCGGATATACAGGCACACACCCACACACAAACACGCTGCAAGCACTTCTACAAGAAACTTTAGTGTTATCCACGGCATACACCTTCAATTTCTTGCCTTTACCTAGCCTACCTGTTGACACACCTCTTCCACTGATGTGTAAATGACAGCTGACACATGCCATTCTGCTCCAATGAGCTTCACTTCTTTCATACATACCCCCCCTCGTGATGTCACCTATCTTCTACTCTGTTACTCCCCTTATCCTAATCCTACACTACACTGATTGTGCCATTTGCTATGTAAACTTGCGATTCACTATCCTAACCCTCATTTGCATAGGATTGCCTACTAATGCTTGGTTACATCTCTTAGACTGAGCTTCCCCCCTTAGCAACCTCTACTCGGTAGCCATGTTGTCTTCAGCCTGCCATTCCCTTGCATTATAAATTAAGAATTACAATAAAATTCACATTTGTGGATTTTAATTATTGGTTTTCTGGTTTTTAGAGCACAGTGCATTTGCGAGGCTCTGCGCTACGCTTAAACATCGGGATAAAAAAAAATGTATTTTATTTTTATTTTGCATCAGCGAACATTGCCAATGGTCGTATTTTTGGCCATTGGCATGCTTCCTCAACTGGATGCATCCTTTTTTTGGAGCTGTCACAGCTCTGTTTTGCTATTTGCAGAACCGTACTCAGTTGTCAACTGAGTACATTTCTGCAAATAACACTACTCTTACTCGGACTGGTTCGGGTTTCCTGGATCGCAAATTTACCTCATTTGCATAGCTTTTGCCTGCAATTGAGGTAATTTGCATATCCAAGCCCTGTCTGTGTAGGACTCATTTTGGGAGCTCTGTTGCATGCCCTTACCTGCTGTTCCTGGATCACTCGGCGGACATGTTGGCTGCATGGAGTCTTACTCTACTCTTAGACTCCATGCAAGTCTTCGTGAATCCGGCCCAATGTGTAGCAATGGCTTCTACACTGTTATCTGTATGCATTAGTTAGAAGTGTACTGATGGAATGGCCCTGTTTGTCAAGCCATTTCAGAGGTACACATGATTGACAATACAGGAAAATAGAATGCTGTGTGATACATATGTAAAAATTTTTCAGGGACAGGTCCTTTGAAAGTACTTTTAGCATTACAAAGATGTTTTATTAGCACAATGGTTCATTTGCCTATTCTTTTATGGGTGGGGGAGCAAAGAAGAGTTATTGTTACGTCACAAACTAGAATGGACTGTTCTTTTGGGGGGGGGTGACACAGTTGAGTTACTACTATGGCACATACAAGGATATGTTGCCCTTGCTACTCTCCTTGTTTTGCATCCTGCCTGTTGTCAGTATTTCACATCTGTAGACTGTTTTATGTTTTTCCAGTGGATAATACAGACAGGCTACCTTTATTATTTTATCTGGAAACAGTTACTTTGTAGTTATGTGATACTTATGTGTGTTATCATTCTGCTGTCTTTTAGGACACAAACAATGTCAGTGAGGCAGAGAATCCCATTCAGTGATGTGGAGAACATCATAATCCTTGATGCTGTCTGCCAAGATGGGATATTTCTGCTGGAAAGGGGTCAGTCCAATACGGCACACAGGCTATAATTATGGTAGCAGATTGTTGACAGCATAAATTCTGTGCACAGCCGCAACCAAACCTATGAATAGGTGTGCCACATAGCCACTGACATAATTACCACTGCATGGGGGCAAGTAAGCTGTATTTTCCCAAGACCAAAGGGTAACCAGGAGAGAGCCTGTTATAGAACCACCTCTTACCCCCAGTAAAGAGTTCCTGGTGAATATCCTCCATCATGAGAGCTCACAGAAGAGTGGACCACATTATGTCCTTGATGAGGGCGGCACTTCTTCTGAGTCCCAAGAGGAGCTTCCAGGTAGGCTTTGTAAAATGACCAGTTGAATACTGTTGTATAGAAAAACAATTGACATAAATATTACTTCTGTGTCATGTGTCTTTTTTGGGGGATTAAAGATTGCTACAGTTATAAGCTTAGTTTGGAGTTGTCAGACACATTCTTGTTGACAGTAAAGTTAATGCAGATACAGATGAGTACATGGATTACCCCCTGTTGTACTGTTAAATATCATAATGTTGCCCTTACCTCTTGCTTAACTTCTTTCAGGACCATCAGGAATCCAGCAGCATATGCCTCCTGCTGATAGTAAGCCAAATAAATGTATGTCAGTACTCCAGATCAATTAAAGAAATATCATACTGTGTCATTTTAGGCCTGTTGTGTGTATTGCTGTACTGTGGGCTCAGTGGACTGGGTAGGCATTTGGTGGCAGCATTGTTAATTGTTTAACATACATTGCACCATAATAGTGCAGGTATTAATGTATTCCTGTGTTTCTTCCTTTTCATCACAGGTGATCATGACAGTGAGACTGTGGGCCCTGTGTCACCTGATCTCAGTGTCTCATCAGACATTGATGATGGTGGTGGCCAAACTGAGGAACAGTTCGGGGGTGCAGAGGTTGAGTCTAACACAAAGGTTGACATTTGGCCACCCCCTTCTTTTTACTTGGACACAGCCAGAAGGCCTATGCCTACCCAGTCCACTGAGCCCACAGATATTGTACAGGTGAAGGAAGAGGGCACTGATCAGAGAAGTGCGGTTACTGTGGCTTCAGTGCCTATTGACTCTAGCGATAGCCAAAGTGTGGGTGAGGTGTCATGCAGGAGGGTTGATAGGGGTGCTCAGAGGGGGTCTGAGGTCCCTCCTCCACCTGGCGCAGGTGTCTCTTTTCATGTCACTTAATGTATGTTTAGGGCTGCCATGGAGGCACAAGCATATTCAGAAAGGTACTCCAGACAAATGCTCAGGGTTGTAGATCTGGCACACGCTGAGATGTGTGACTGCCTCCACCATGCTGCTGATTCACTGGATTAGATGAATGACATGTTGGAATGAGCGGTGTCTTTGATAGACTGAGGAGTGTCTTGTCTGTGGTTGAACATCTCCTGGTAGGGGAACAGTGTCCTCATGGGTGTAGGTCAGCCACGACATCTGCTAATAGCCAATGTAGCCATGCCTGATCACTCTCCCATAGTGCAGTACTTCCACTGCTCAGTCGGTGACTGTGCTGTTCATATCCAGATGTAGCAGGCCATGGGATTGTGGTCCTGGACATTCCCACGAAGGGAGCACATCCATCAGACATCAGTTACATTCAGGTAGCAGCACTGCATCTGACCTTGGGCATTGAGTTGCCAGTACAACTCCTGGCAGAGCCAGTTTTCATGGTAAGGGGTGACAATGATGAACTGCCAACTCTGCCATGCATGGCCCACACCTGTCTGGCATACCAAGGCATAGAGCTAGCACTGAGCTTGGCTGTGTTAATGCTGAGACTCACATGGAGGACCCCTACAGATAAACACAACAGTTGCATGGTTCAGCCTGCCTGCTTCCCTTTCTTACTCACATACACTCACTGACCTTTTGTGCCTGCCTAGGCCTCCTGCCCCCAACACAACACCCTGTGCAAGTGATGATAACTGTGCCATAACCCTCATATCCCTGTTTTCTATCTTTTGGATTCAGGGATACAAAAGCTTTGTGTCTGATGCACAGTGTGCATAGCTACATTAGTGCTAAGTATATCTGCATTTGTGTTGCTGAACTGATAATTGTACCTGTCACTTAGATTTGCCTTGCCAAGTTAAACAGTTGATTTCAGTACTTTAAGGTGTATTCTCTTATAAGGGTTTTGAAGTCAGAAACTGCAATGTGTCTCATTACTTTCTAACTTTTCTTTATAATGATTTTCCAGTAGAAACGTATGGGGCACATCATAAGTCATACCATCACTTTCAGATCTCATGTTGCATGACAGCGCTGTAATCACATCTCATTAGAACAGCAATACAGTATAATGCCTTCTTTTGCATGTACTTCACCAGACACATGCAGCAGCTGGACAGATCACAGGGCTTTCTCATCAAGATACCACAGGGCCTACAAACCATGCCATGATGCATGTGTATAGATTAAAAGACATGTCACTCTAATCTTTCTGGTAGTGGATGAGGTAACATCTGCCTGGCCTCCAGGCCAGTGTCTGATCATGCCCTGATGGGATGACTTCATATGCAATAACCTGATATAGCCGATGACATCAGTATTGTCTGTTGAGAATATGGGAATAACAGTTTCCCATATACTGGTTTAAAATGCTGTCTGTAATGTCAAATAACAGCTCGCTCACACACACACACACACACACACACACACACACACACACACACACACACACACACACAGACACACACACACACACACACACACACACACACACCAAGTTGACTGCAGTGAAAACATAACTGCTACCTAAGTGCACAAACTACAGAACACAGTACATTACCCAAACATAATGACACAAGTCTGACTTTTACATAGCTGCAGGCCAACTTATAGTGGATGACATCAGCAGACCATGTGGAAGACAAAAGGTTGTGTGCACTGCATGAAATGGATGTGTAGGCTTCTGGAACTATCACAAAACTGGCAAGCCATCATACCTCTGAACCTCTTAGAGCAAGAAATCTGGAAAAAGCCATAAATAAAAGTGGGGCAAAAACCAAAAAATAGGAACAATTTTTAAATTTTGCTCTTAACAAAGTTAGAAAGTTGAGAGAATAACAAGTTTTGCATTAGCATGAATTTTCTGAAGGGCGAGAAGTCTGAAACTCAAATGCCTGTCATTGTTTTCTAACTTCAATCATTAATGATTTGCCACCAATTTGACAGAAAACCACAATTTTATGAGAAATGAACCAAACATATGAGGCAAAAATCTAGACATTCTGCGAAAATCTGTACAGTTGAGAGGTATGCGCCATGTTATTGGAGAAGTAACTGTAGGACTGCACGTCTACACTGCAGAGTAGAGGCACACACACACACGCACACACACACACACATACACACACACACACACACACACACACACACACACACACACACACACACACACACACACACAAACGTTGACTGCAGTGAAAACATAACTGTTGCCTAAGTGCACAGACTACAGAACACAGTACATTACCCAAACATAATGACACAAGTCTGACTTTTACATAGCTGCAGGCCAACTTATAGTGGATGACATCAGCAGACCACGTGGAAGACAAGAGGTTGTGAGCACTGCATGAAATGGATGTGTAAGCTTGTGGAACTGTCACAATACTGGCAAGCCATCATACCTCTGAATCTCTTAGAGCAAGAAATCTGGAAAAAGCCATAAATAAAAGTGGGGCAAAGGCCAAAAAATAGGAACAATTTTTAAATTTTGCTCTTAACATTAGAAAGTTGCGATAATAACAAGTTTTGCATTAGCATGAATTTTCTGAAGGGTATGAAGTCTGAAACTCAAATGTCTGTCATTGTTTTATAATTTCAATCATTAATGATTTGCCACTAATTTGACAGAAAACCACAATTTTATGAGAAATTAACCAAAAATATGAGGCAAAAATCTAGACATTCTGCGAAAATCTGTACAGTTGAGAGGTATGCACCATGTTATTGGAGAAGTAACTGTAGGACTGCATGTCTACTCTGCAGAGTAGAGCCACACATAGAGAGACACACACACACACACACACACACACACACACACACACACACACACACACACACACACACACACACACACACACACACCAAGTTGACTGCAGTGAGAACAGAACCCCTACCGATTTACACAGATTACAGAGCACAGTATTTTATGCAAGTGTCATAGCATAAGACTGAGTTTTATATGGCTGTATGTCAACTTATAGTGGATGACATCAGTAGGCCATGTGGGAGACAAGAGGTTGTGAGCACTGCATGAAATGGATGTGTAGGCTTGTGCAAGTATCAAAATACTGGCAAGCCATGCTGTTGGTAAAGCACATCTGCTTTCCTGAGTAGAGGCACACATACACACACCAAGTTGACCACAATGAGAAAAGACCCCCTACCTAAGTGCACAGACTACAAAACACAGTACTTTATGCAAGTGCCACAGCACAGGTCAGATTTTTATATGGCTTTATGTCAACTTATAGTGAATGACATCAGTGGGCCATGTGGGAGAGAAGAAGATGGGGGCCCTACCTGGAATGGATCTGCATGCAGGTTCACGTATCAAAATACTGTCAATTTATGGGATTGGGGTGGTAACTGCAGGATACATATTTGTTCTACTGGCTAGACACTCACACACACACACACACACACACACACACACACACACACACACACACACACACACACACACACAGTTGAATGACGTGAGAACAGAATACCTACCTATCTAACTATACAGACTACAGAACTCAGTACTTTATGCAAGTGCCACAACACAAGTCTGATTTTTACAAGACTGCAGGTGAACCTATGGTAGATGACATCAGCAGGCCACATGGGGGACAACAGCTTGGGAGGCCTGCATAGGCACATATATTTATAGGTTCATATGATGCCAGTAGCCTAACAGCACTAGGGTTTGTCGAAGCCTAGCTGTGTAAAAACACGGATACTCTTATTGAGCATAGTTGGATACTTGAGTTTAGTATAGCGAGTTTGTGAGCACCACCAACTGGGCCTATCCATGAGAGAGCACACAACAGTATATATTACACTTTGTAGTGTGGTTGATAAATGTGTGGAAACAAGTACTGAGACCCCAGGGTTGTACTGCTTAGTTTGGGGGGCAACAAATGGAGGTATTGCAAATATATGATATATAGTTAGACTGTGCCCTTAGTTTGCAATCGTTCCACATGTAGTTTTATGTCATACAAAGGAAATGAACAATAAACACCACTAAGACAGCATCATATACACAGTTCCATAGCACAGTGAGCAGAGGATTTGTGCAATGGTTAACAAAGTGTTCATACATGCAAGTTGCACCTGTTTACACATAGGTATGCAGTGCCCAAATGTGAACTGCATTGCTAATGTCTGATAAACAAAATGCAACAGTATCAAGCAATTGCATGCATAGGCAGTTGTGTATGTGTTTTTCAATAATGTTAAAGCCATGCTGGTCTAGATAGCAGGAATACATTTACAGGACTATAGTACACAGCATACCCAAAGTCATACACTTGAAGATAAATGTGATAATACATAGATTACTCCATCAGTAAAAGTAATACCATGTGGAATATGCTGTATTTGAACCCAGAACCATGTGTATGGCAGTCCTAGACTTACATCTATTGCCACAAGAATGTTGATGAAACAATTGCAAGTGATAGTGAGCATGTGACATAAACGAATTACAACTTTTGTCTGGCTTGCAGAACATGTAAGGTCAGAACAACTTTATTGTACTTAATTAATTATTTAGTTGTATATGTGTGATTTTTTTTGTCATAGAAGTTGATTTAAGTTCTCTTTGAATTCTGTGGTTACTGTTTTTGATTATCTTTTCTTTTACAATATTTTATTAATTTGAAGCTGAATATGGATTCCTTAAATGAGTATGCAATTAACGATTTGCTAATGCACAAATATCTTGTACAGTGTAATAAATGCTATACATATTTAAATGTAGCAGCTGAAAACACTGGTGATCTGTGTTCCTTGTGTCAAATGTTGGATGATTTGCTTACCATTGTTAGAAGTAAATTTAGACTTAATAATAATGATTGCTGTTGTGCAATTGGCATGGCTTGAACTGTTGTTTCATATATTAATGACTGCACTGATGAACTAAATAATGTTAGGCATAGAACAAATAGAAAATATCTAGGATATGATGCATCTATTGTCTACAAAATCATTCAACCCCTATGAAACAAAATGATGGCTCTGAGAACTTTGCAATTCCGGATGCAAGTATTCAGCAATCTGAGGGTCCAGTTTTTTTAGAAGGAAATAAAAAAGAAAGGAAGAAGCTCACAACAAACAACAAGGAAGAAAAAGAAACTGATTCATGACTGTAAACAAAAGAGGGTACACAGTAAAAAGGACACTGCTTTGTTATGTAACACACAGGTTACAGGGAATGATGATATTTTTATATCAGAAAACCTTCAGTCTAGAGAAAAAGTCATCAGACAGAGAAGGTAGAAAAAAGAGGTAAGAGGCAGGTGAAAAGGAAGAAATCAAAACTGAATGCAGAAGGATTGAAGAACATTAATGTAAGAAAAAAGAAAAGAAGGACAGATGTTGACTACATGGCTCAAGCTGTGGATTTACAATACCAGCTGGATGATAATTTAATACACAATGAATGCAGTGGGATTAATAAGACTAATGGTGATGAAGATCTAGCCTTCGTAACAATTGATAGAGCAGATATTACTGTGTTAGAAGCTGAAGATTCTTCAGAGCTGGCCAGCAAAGATATTCTTGTAATTGGAGATTCAGTTATTAGAGGAACTGATACTTATATTTGCAGAGAAGATAATGAACATTGAATAGTCTTATGCTTGCCAGGAGCAAAAATAGAAGTGAGACAAGCCTTGGAACACCTTAATGTAGGAAGTACAGATCCGTTTTTATTCATGTTGGTACAAATTATGTCATCCGCAAAGATTCTCTGACTATTAGTAGGGAACTGACAGCCCGCTCAGATAATATAGCTTGTACTGGTATTAGGACATATTTATTACAAGTCACCTATAGAAAGCATAGTCAGGTCACTGTGAATGAAAAGATTTTTTGGGTAAATACCTACATGGAAAAATGTCCTGTTTTAAAAAATGGAAATGTGTAGAGCATCCAAGCCTAGTTTTGGGCACGAATGTATTCAGACAGGATGGCATGCATTTGTCAGGATCAGGGAAGAGAATTTTTGCAGCAGAAATTTTGAAATATTTAACAAACACTAGGTGGGATTTTTGCCAGATTGAAAATTTAACAATTCACAGATAGCAACATTTGATGCATCTCTGATGGTTGTTAATGCTAGGAGCATTATTAATAATTTTTTTTATTGGAAAATTTGCTACACTCCCACAGGACTGATGTTATCATTGTTTGTGAAATATGGTTAATGAAAAATGACTGGAAGCCAGTTCTGTCAGGGTATGGATGTTTTTACTGTAACAGACATTCAACAAAATATCAGGTGGAGGTGTCATGATATGGATTGAAGATAACTGTAAGACCTGTGATTATTACATGTTCAGTTATAACACCAATACTATAGACTGCGTAACTGTGACAATAAAGGCAACCCTGGAACATATAACAATTGGTGGAGTGTATAGATCACCAACATCAAATGCAGATTACCTAGAGGAATTCATACATTTCTTGCATGAAACACAGGAGGGAAGAATACTATTAGCTGGTGACTTAAATTTACCAGATACAGACTGGAATAATATTGATTCAACAATGTTAGTAAGGAAATTATTCACAATCCCCGGGATTCATGAAGCTCGGCGCAAGGCCGGTGTAAGGCTTGTGCCGGCAGTGCAGTGAATAATCGGCGTAGCAGCGCCATATGCATAGTAATGAGTGCGCGCCGCAACCACAGACACGTGCGGAGGGCACGTGAGCGAGCCCAAGTAGGATGCGGCTGTAGGTGTGGCCAAGCCAGCAGGCGATGAGCAACCTAAAGTGCTGACTTCCACAGGCTGCCTGCAATAGTAACCGCACCAGCCAGGGTCCATGGATAATGAAACGTATGCAGAGTATGCAACATAGTACCCATTCACACAAAACGGAGAACCAAACATTAACCCACGAAGTCCAAAGTGTACCAGTCCAAGGAACAAAGGATACATGTAATACCGTGTCCGTCACGCAATGCACTGTCAGTGGGCATACCCAGTGAAGGTGTACCGCAGCATGTCAGCGTGCCGCACCTACATAGAAGTAGCCACATGGGCATGGTCACCAGCAGTAGTGAGAGTACACAACCGGGTAGCCGTGTCGATATAACAACAAGAAGGAAACCAGATACCCTAAACACAGACAAACATGTGCATAGCAACATGTACTACACCCAGCAACGTGCCCGTCGCATACACATAGGACGGCGTATGCCTAAGCGTAATATCCAGAAACAGAACCCATGCATGCAAATGTAATACACAACAGCCCCGTCATAGCATGTAACCCGTACCCATGTACGACTCTGCACCCAACCCAGCTAGCAGCCTTGCGCAGCTGCACACCTACACACAATGGGTATACCTGAAATGTAGTAAGAAGTATTGTCATAGGCAGTGCCACGTGGGCAAATATGTACCCCACATGTTAACATCCCACCTGAGGTACAGATATCCAAATGGCTGCATGTGAATGTGTTGGCAGAATGTGTACATCCCGCATGTGGTATGGACCTGTCGAAACCCCATAGGCGTGCACACGCCACGGTGCCCATAACTGTACACATCTGGACAAGGCAGTATGTTCAGCCACCGTACTGATGATTAGCTATGCAGACATGTCAAACACAACCCATATGGCGGAACATCTGCCCACCAAGCAGGATGCCCCAACAGGGTGCCACAGGCACAGAAGGTGAAGGTGGGACATCACACGTTGAGAATAGCATCGCCAGATGGCCAAACACCCACGGCCAACGCAAAGGATGGAATAACATGTATATGCCTGGATGAATGGGTATGTCATAGCATGGGAATAGGCCAAGCTATCCACCATAATAGCCATGTGTACCAGATACAAACAGCCAGTAACACGCAGTAGTAATGCAGGAAGGCATACACGACTGTGGGAATAGCACAGGACATATGGCATGTGCCAAGTGTTGACGCATGACACAAATGTCCAGGATGGGGCTCCCTACAAAGAGGAACATGTGCCAACCCCATGCCCCACAGATGTACCGGCAGTGGAAACACATCCTAAACACACATTAACACTACTGTCCATCCCACGATAGCAACGGAGGCTGGTCAAAGACCACCATGATGCGTGCACAAACAGGGACACGTGTAACCGTTGCCCTAACAACCCCCCTCAGGCCAAAGAATAATAGTATGGACATATGCATGTAATGCTGTGAAGGATGTGTGGTAGTCCTCAGTATCATAGAGGTAGGTACACAGATACACTGTAATCAACCGTGACGCATGTGCACTGTAGACAGCATACCTGCAGGAAATACATAGTTCAATCATGTGCCACAGAAATATACACATATGAATGAGGATAGGGGATAGACAGGTGTGAATGGGACAAACTATGAACATAGGCTCATAGGTCCATAGGTACATAGTAGGCTATCTACCCAAGGGCAGCTATAACCCTAGCCCATAGTTATGGTTCCTTTGCCAACCCTCCAGTCCAGAGATAAAATGCCTATTATATTGCTGTACCTCTGTCAAGCAGTGACAATGATGTAATCCCTGGGGTATATCTGCAATCTCCCATCCAATGGATAAGATCCCCCTCGAACAAGGCCAGCAAGGTTCTCTGCCTCACATGTACTGGGATGTTGTTCCACAGCATAGTGAGTGTCTGGGTGATGTATCTGTCCCTCCAACACATTCTATTAATGACCGTGTCAAGGTTCACGTCACCTGCCCCTGTGGTTCTGAGGGATGTAGATCCATTAGGTGAAGCATAGTCATCAAATATGGGTCGACATGGCCTCGTATGTCAGGCACAGGTCACCACTGAACAAGTGGTATGTGACTGAATGGAGCAGGAGTCCTTACAGTCGGGCAGCATAACACAAATTCCTGACACCCTGCATCCGTCTGACGATGAACCTATGGGGCCTTCCCAGCTGCTGCAGGTGTCGGGTCAAATACCTTCCGAACGGGGCAATGTACTCAATCATAGGTCTAATGAGTGATGAGTACAAGGAGACGATGACCTCCCCTGATCTAGATGTGAATCCCTGCACGATCAGGTGGGCAATGTAGAAGTTCTACCGAACCACGTTAGCAACGTGTGTGTCGAACGAATGGTGACTGACAACCTGGGTCCCCAGATCCCTGGTAATTCCCTCTGTGCTCAGTGGATTGCCACCCATATGGCAGCTAGGGGGACCTTGTTCTTCCCGAAGGGTATGACTATGCATTACCTGGCATTTAGCTGTAGGCCATGTCCCTGGCAGCAGATATCCATATCTGTGAGGCCCCTCTGAAGGATATCTGTGTCAGATGTCTGTCCCACTATGGCACCCAGTTCGCAGTCATCTGCAAACAATGTCAGCCATAACCCCCCTGTGTTTGCTTGTACTTTGGAAATGTAGATGCAGAAAAAGAGTGGACCCAGGACAGAGCCCCGTGGGACACCGCCTGTGACTGGCAGTGAGTCTGACATGGTGCCAGCAACTATGACCATGTGGGTTGTGTCACCTAGCCAGTTTGCAACCCATCCTGCGATGTACGGGTTCACATTCAAGCCGATGGGTTTATCAATGATACCCGAGGGGGGTATTGTGTTGAAGGCCTTTGCCAAGTCGAGGTAGGCTGTATGGACTGCCTGACCCTCATCAATGGCCTCAGTGACTGTTCCTAAAACGTCAACCAAGT
Organism: Protopterus annectens; assembly: GCF_019279795.1. NCBI lineage: Eukaryota > Metazoa > Chordata > Ceratodontiformes > Protopteridae > Protopterus > Protopterus annectens. The sequence continues at coordinate 1,777,337,904 of NC_056741.1, read as the reverse complement.
TTTAAACGCATGATCTGCCTTTGACCAAGCCAAACTGGGTTGGATGCAAAGTATGCAAGTCCCCTATGTCGTCATCTATGAGCTCCAGTATGATCCTTCCCCATGTCTTTGCAGATAAGGCTTCTCAAGCTAATGGGATGGTAATAACCAGGGTCAGTGGAGGCACTGCCCCTGTGAAGTGGGACTACAGTCGCCGTGCGCCACAACTTGGGTACGTTACCTGAGGTGAGGCTAAGATTAAACAGCTGTCCTAACTGTGGGTCTAATTCCTCAATGAGATCGCGGAGTACACAGCTGGGACACCATCTGGTCCCATGGATGCTGTGTTCACTACCTTGGAGAGAGCATTTCCCACCTGTGCATTACAGAACATTCGGGGGCCACAATCTTCTGGTACAGACATCTCTCCATGTGGGGGGGAGGGGGTGGAGATGTCTTCATCGAACCTGTCAGCCAGTATATTGGCAATGTGTGTATATTCAGTAAACTTCACATCATTGTGAACCCAGTCAGAGCATATCTGGGAGTGTCCTCCCAGGTGTCCAACATAGCTAAAGAAGGCCGTATGATTGTCTGTCGAGTCCTTGGTGATATATCTGTCGGACCTGCCCTGGATGATGTCATGAGAGCTTGTAGTTCTTCACATATAATGAGCAAGGGTGTCATACCTCACAAGGAGTCTGCTCTGTCTTGTAGTAGCTACCTCCTCTCGTTGTAGAGCTTGTGTATGGCTGGGGTACACCACACTGGATGCTTGGCATTGGTACAAAGACTCACAGTTGTTTAAGGGATTGCCTGATCCATGCAGTCCTGTAGGTGCTGGTAGAAGGCATATATAAGTGATTCAGTGGCTTGAGTAATGTTCACCACTGGCTCAGGGGCCTTAAAGGAGACCACACTAGTGTTTAGAAATGTGAAGTCGGCTTTTGAGAAAGCCATATGTATGGTAACTGGCACCAACCACAGCATTGTATGTTAATAACAGAAGCTATTGTCCAAATAACATATTATTAACTTTATTATTAAAATATGTATTATTATTTATTTAGTTATATATGTTTCAGCTAATTACACTTGAAAATGCCCGGTAAGACCGGGCGAAAGTGCTCGTGATCTACTTGTTATGGCGGTGTCATTCTGACAATAAAGTGGCAATACTCCCCTATTGGGACTTCTGGGGATTATTTAAAGCAGTTTCTAACCTGCATCTTTGGATGTACACCATTTGGTTTCAGTTTTGAAAAACCTGGTTTTCGTAGCACTACATAATATGGGTAGTCAAACAGACATCCGCTATTGGGGAACATACAGCAGCAGTCAAAACCACTGGCAACATGGACACAGTCCAACAAGTTCTACACTTTACATATGCACATTGGTGTCCATTGTAGGACCCAAAAATTGTTCCGTACGGAATACCATCCAGCCGTTATCGTTCTACCAGAAGAAGTGACAGTCGTGAGTACGGCACAGCTAGACATATGCACCACCAGCGTGTTTAAGGTTGATGACAAGTGTCCATGAAATGCAGGACATATGAACAGAAATCCCAAGATTGTCGAGTCCATAGAAGTGCGTCCACATCCCAGTCCCGCACACATGAAGGATGTGTAATGGGTACTGTTGAGGGTTGCAGCCATGGGATCGTGGGTATGCAGAAATGGGGCTCGGTGTTGTTTGGCAGATAATCCATTGTCCCGCCCCGAGGGAGGGATGTGGGTGTAGCACATGCCTCACTCCCCACTAATAATGCAAAGCATCCACCGGATAATGCTAAATGCAGGTGTGAAATGTGTACAGCCCTATACCAGTGTCCAGTAGGCAATTCCCATGGATGGACAAGCATACGACCAAGATGGCACCCATAACTGCAAACCCGGTGGAATTACACAGCCGCAGTAAGGCATAACACAGGAAATACAGATAGGGACTACAGTAGACACTCCCCATACAAAGTCAGACCACCGTGCGAATACCGGCGTACACAGCACTCAATCTGCCAGCAACAAAATGGGGATTACTCGCTTCCATACCGCGGAAGAAATGGGCGACCTGTGGAACACATACTACTGGCACACCAACAACGTCAACTAGGAAGGTCATAGGATGGTTAAACTATGGCGTTCCCACTCATAAAGAACATGCTTCAATGAATAAATAGGATCTACATGTTTTGGTGGTGTTATTTTGACAATATAGTGGCAGATATTTCCTATTGGGACTTCTGAGGATTATTGAAAGCAGTTGCTAACCTGCATCTTTGGATGTACACCATTTGTTTTCAGTTATGAAACACCTGGTTTCCGTAGCACTACATAATATGGGTAGTCAAACAGACAACCACGATTGGGGAACATACAGCTGCAGTCAAAACCACTGGCCAGATGGACACAGTACAACAAGTTCTACACTTTACATATGCACATTGGTGTCCATTGTAGGACCCCAAAAATTGATCCATACGCTATATCATCCAGCTGCTACCGTTCCACCCAGAAGAAGCGACAGCCGTGACTATGGCACAGCTAGACATATGCATCACCAGCGTGTTTAAGGTTGATGACAAGTGTCCATGAAATGCAGGACATATGAACAGAAATCCCCAGATTGTCGAGTCCATAGACGTGCGTCCACATCCCAGTCCCGCACACATGAAGGATATGTAATGGGTTCCGTCGAGGGTTGCAGCCATGGGATCGTGGGTATGCAGAAATGGGGCTCGGTTTTGTTTGGCAGATAATCCGTTGTCCTGCCCCGTGGGAGGGATGTGGGTATAGCACATGCCTTACTCCCCACTAATAATGCAAAGCATCCACCGGATAATGCTAAATGCAGGTGTGAAATGTGTACAGCCCTATACCAGTGTCCAGTAGACAATTCCCATGGATGGACAAGCGTACGACCAAGATGGCACCCATACCTGCAAACCCGGTGGAATTACACAGCTGCAGTAAGGCATAACACAGGAAATACAGATGGGTACTACAGTAGACACTCCCCATACAAAGTCAGACTGCCGTGCGAATACCGGTGTACACAGCACTCAATCTGCCAGCACCAAAATGGGGATTACTCGCTGCCATACTGCGGAACAAATGGGCGACCTGTGGAACACATACTAATGGCACACCAACAATGTCAACTAGGAAGGTCAGTCAAAACCACCGGCCAGATGGACACAGTCCAACAAGTTCTACACTTTACATATGCACATTGGTGTCCATTGTAGGACCCAAAAATTGATACGTATGGAATATCATACAGCTGTTATCGTTCTACCAGAAGAAGCGACAGCCGTGACTACGGCACAGCTAGACATATGCACCACCAGCGTGTTTAAGGTTGATGACAAGTGTCCATGAAATGCAGGACATATGGACAGAAATCCCCATTGTTCCGAGTCCATAGAAGTGCGTCCACATCCCAGTCCCGCACGCATGAAGGATGTGTAATGGGTACCGTCGAGTGTTGCAGCCATGGGATCCTGGGTATGCAGAAATGGGGCTCGGTGTTGTTTGGCAGATAATCCATTGTCCCGCCCCGTGGGAGGGATGTGGGTGAGCACATGCCTTACTCCCCACTAATAATGCAAAGCATCCACCGGATAATGCTAAATGCAGTTGTGAAATGTGTACAGCCCTATACCAGTGTCCAGTAGGCAATTCCCATGGATGGACAAGCGTACGACCAAGATGGCACCCATAACTGCAAACCTGGTGGAATTACACAGCTGCAGTAAGGCATAACACAGGAAATACAGATAGGGACTACAGTAGACACTCCCCATACAAAGTCAGACCGCCGTGCGAATACCGGCGTACACAGCACCCAATCTACCAGCAAGAAAATGGGGATCACTCGCTTCCATACCGCGGAACATATGGGCGACCTGTGGAACACATATTAATGGCACACCAACAACGTCAACTAGGAAGGTCATAGGATGGTTAAACTATGGTGTTCCCACTTATAAAGAACATCCTTCAATGAATTAGTAGGATCTACATGTTTTGGTGGTGTTAGTTTTGACAATACAGTGGCGGATATTTCCCATTGGGACTTCTGAGGTTTATTTAAACCAGTTGCTAACCTGCATCATCGGATTTACACCATTTGGGTTCATTTCAGAAAAAAATGGTTTTCGTAGCACTACATAATATGTGTAGTCAAACAGTCATCCGCGATTGGGGAACATACAGCAGCAGTTAAACCCACTGGCCAGATGGACACAGTCCAACAAGCTCTACACTTTACATATGCACATCGGTGTCCATTGTAGGACCCCAAAAATTGATCCGTACCCCACATCCACCAGCTGCGATCGAGAGACCTGAAAGGAGTGAACAGCCGTGACTATGGCACAGCTAGACATATGCACCACCAGCGTGTTTAAGGTTGATGACAAGTGTCCATGAAATGCAGGACATATGAACAGAAATCCCCAGATTGTCGAGTCCATAGAAGTGCGTCCACATCCCAGTCCCGCACACATGAAGGATGTGTAATGGGTACCATCGAGGGTTGCAGCCATGGGATCCTGGGTATGCAAAAATGGGGCTCGGTGTTGTTTGGCAGATAATCCGTTGTCCCACCCCGTGGGAGGGATGTGGGTATAGCACATGCCTTACTCCCCACTAATAATGCAAATCATCCACCGGAGAATGCTAAATGCAGCTGTGAAATGTGTACAGCCCTATACCAGTGTCCAGTAGGCAATTCCCATGGACGGACAAACGTACGACCAAGATGGCACCCATAACTGCAAACCCGGTGGAATTACACAGCTGCAGTAAGGCATAACACAGGAAATACAGATGGGAGCTACAGTAGACACTCCCCATACAAAGTCAGACCGCCGTGCGAATACCGGCGTACACAGCACTCAATCTGCCAGCACCAAAATGGGGATTACTCGCTGCCATACTGCGGAACAAATGGGCGACCTGTGGAACACATACTAATGGCACACCAACAACGTCAACTAGGAAGGTCATAGGATGGTTAAACTATGGCGTTCCCACTTATAAAGAACATCCTTCAATGAATTAATAGGATCTACATGTTTTGGTTGTGTTATATTGACAATACAGTGGCGGATATTTCCTATTGGGACTTCTGAGGATTAGTTAAAGCAGTTGCTAACCTGCATCATTGGATTTACACCATTTGGGTTCAGTTTAGAAAAACCTGGTTTTCGTAGCACTACATAATATGGGTAGTCAAACAGACATCCGCGATTGGGGAACATACAGCAGCAGTCAAAACCACTGGCCAGATGGACACAGTCCAACAAGTTCTACACTTTACATATGCACATTGGTGTCCATCGTAGGACCCAAAAATTTAACCCTATGCAATATCTACCAGCTGCGAGCGAGCGACCCTGAAGGAGTAACAGCCGTGACTACGGCACAGCTAGACATATGCACCACCAGCGTGTTTAAGGTTGATGACAAGTGTCCATGAAATGCAGGACATATGAACAGAAATCCCCAGATGGTCGAGTCCATAGAAGTGCGTCCACATCCCAGTCCCGCACACATGAAGGATGTGTAATGGGTACCGTCGAGGGTTGCAGCCATGGGATCGTGGGTATGCAGAAATGGGGCTCGGTGTTGTTTGGCAGATAATCCGTTGTCCTGCCTCGTGGGAGGGATGTGGGTATAGCACATGCCTTACTCCCCACTAATAATGCAAAGCATCCACCGGATAATGCTAAATGCAGGTGTGAAATGTGTACTGCCCTATACCAGTGTCCAGTAGGCAATTCCCATGGATGGACAAGCGTACGACCAAGATGGCACCCATAACTGCAAACCTGGTGGAATTACACAGCTGCAGTAAGGCATAACACAGGAAATACAGATAGGGACTACAGTAGACACTCCCCATACAAAGCCAGCCCGCCGTGCGAATCCCGGCGTACACAGCACTCAATCTGCCAGCACCAAAATGGGGATCACTCGCTTCCATACCACGGAACAAATGGGCGACCTGTGGAACACATACCAATGGCACACTAACAACTTCAGCTAGGAAGGTCATAGGATGGTTAAACTATGGCGTTCCCACTTATAAAGAACATCCTTCAGTGAATTAATAGGATTAATGTCAATTGACCATGGAATACACCTAATCAACATCAAAGAACTGCTGGCACCTGATGGCACACAATCCAAAACACACATAGGTAGATGAAACAGTCAACGTAGACATTGTCCAGGACAGGTCACAAATGGTATACAAAGGTTCATTCATAGACATGTAAGCGCTTTCACCCGTAGGCTCCGTCAGACTTACACATAACATAAAAGCATCCATGCTTTAAATATCCCCCCTTACACTTTCATTGGTCAATTTCTCAGCAAACAATGAACATTTAACCACAGCATATAAAGCACAGAAGCAATGTTAGCTACACACACATATATTAACATCTCCAAAAACATCCTATTAACACATGTATTATATGATATTGTACTATGCCTAATACTCATCAATCAAAGATCTAACAATATATATAGAAGATATGTATATCATATCAATGTAATACAGTGGTAAACAACTGAAAGAGTGGACTAATGTGTGTTAACTGTATATCTGTACCTAAACTACATTCCTGTTACGGGGGTTTAAGCCACCTGCTTCTCAAAAGAGGCTTCATCAGTGTTTCATCAGTCAGCCCTGGTGTGTGGTCAACCCTCCACCTAATAATCCATCTAAATCCGCATTCTAAAGCATAGTTGATGAGGTCCCCCTCTGGTATTATAACCTAGCCTTCGTAAAACACTGAATGTAAACGTATGCCTTGTGATGTGCTCATAGTCGGCCATAGGCATACGCCAATCCTGCGGCTGCCTAGGGCGCCGCACTAGTAGGGCCACCTGTCTAGTAGGTATGTCATGTAGGTACACCAGGATGGGGGCACCATGTGTTGTGGTGGTGGGCACCATGGAGCCCTATAGCCTAGGGCAGCGGTCGATCTAAGGCCGCTGCCATAGGAGGGGTAGTATGGTCTGCAGGTATGTGCAGAAGTGCACATGAAACAGCGGTTCACAAGGATTACCCATAGTGGCGACACCTGCACAGATGGCTATAGCGGGACACACACACGACCATGCATACAGCACAGTTAGACATACACACACCATAAATAGGCAATTATACACAAGGTTTATGGCGTGTACGGGTACAGTGTCAGTACAGCAAGGATAGCTGTCTGCCACGATATCCAGCAGATGTCTCTAGGGTGTTCTGGAATACGGACGTTGCATGGACAATGAGTGGATATGCATCCTACCACAGTTCTATGTGTCAGCCGTGCAAATATGCGATACATGGGACAGACAGCTGTCCATGCAAGAGCAGCGCTATGGGCACAACATAGGTATGTAGATATACAATGACAGAGATACAGACGGACACATGTGGCAAGGCCGTGAGTGTAACGTACACAGCACCACCCCACCACACCATAGCAGGGTGCACATGGAGAACACGCTATGGAGGTCGCCAACCACAGCAGGCACACAGGCAGTCCACGAGCTGCGTCTCACCATCCACAAACACAGGGATGGCGGCAGGATATGAGTGTTCTGCGGAAACTCTAAAGCCATACCCTATGAACCCATGCGGCTGGGAGCATAGACACACACACACATCTGGCAGGCATGGTGATTGACCACACCCCCACATACCCAACCGCACAACAGTATGACACAGGTATGGAACGCGCTACGTGGACCACCGAACACAGCACCGTCAGAGGCACATGTCCAGGTGGGTGACAACATCCGTAAAGGAATAGCTGCAGATAGCCAAGGTATGTGTTGCCAAGCGTCTAAAATAACTACACTCTACTAGGGAAGCTGTGAACACACACACCCCACACACACACGGGGAAGGGCCGGGAGTTGAACCTACGCCTACCTACATGTACTCACTACAGCATGATGCATTTACAGAACGCGCTACCGAGATTACTGAGCACAGTGCTGTCAGAGGCATACTTCTAGGCGGGTGACATCATCCGTAAGGGAATAGCTGACAATAGCCAAGGTATGTGTTGCGAAGCGTCTAAAAGCATGTTCATCTGCAGAGGCAGCTGGAAACACACACACACACACACACACACATGAGGAAGGGCTGGGAGTCGAACCTACGCCTACCTACATGAACTCACTACAGCATGATGCATTTACAGAACGCGCTACCGAGATTACTGAGCACAGCGCTGTCAGAGGCATACTTCTAGGCAGGTGACATCATCCGTAAGGGAATAGCTGACAATAGCCAAGGTATGTGTTGCGAAGCGTCTAAAAGCATGTTCATCTGCAGAGGCAGCTGGAAACACACACACACACACACACACACAGGAAGGGCCGGGAGTCGAACCTACGCCTACCTACATGAACTCACTACAGCATGATGCATTTACAGAACGTGCTACTGAGATTACTGAGCACAGCGCTGTCAGAGGCATACTTCTAGGCGGGTGACATCATCCGTAAGGGAATAGCTGACAATAGCCAAGGTATGTGTTGCGAAGCGTCTAAAAGCATGGTCATCTGCAGAGGCAGCTGGAAACACACACACACACACACACACACACAGGGAAGGGCCGAGTCGAACCTACGCCTACCTACATGAACTCACTACAGCATGATGCATTTACAGAATGCGCTACCGAGATTACTGAGCACAGTGCTGTCAGAGGCATACTTCTAGGCGGGTGACATCATCCGTAAGGGAATAGCTGACAATAGCCAAGGTATGTGTTGCGAAGCGTCTAAAAGCATGTTCATCTGCAGAGGCAGCTGGAAACACACACACACACACACACACACACGGGGAAGGGCCGGGAGTCGAACCTACGCCTACCTACATGAACTCACTACAGCATGATGCATTTACAGAACGCTACCGAGATTACTGAGCACAGCGCTGTCAGAGGCATACTTCTAGGCGGGTGACATCATCCGTAAGGGAATAGCTGACAATAGCCAAGGTATGTGTTGCGAAGCGTCTAAAAGCATGTTCATCTGCAGAGGCAGCTGGAAACACACACACACACACACACACACACAGGGAAGGGCCGGGAGTCGAACCTACGCCTACCTACATGAACTCACTACAGCATGATGCATTTACAGAATGCGCTACCGAGATTACTGAGCACAGCGCTGTCAGAGGCATACTTCTAGGTGGGTGACATCATCCGTAAGGGAATAGCTGACAATAGCCAAGGTATGTGTTGCGAAGCATCTAAAAGCATGTTCATCTGCAGAGGCAGCTGGAAACACACACACACACACACACACACACACACACACACACACACACACAGGGAAGGGCCGGGAGTCGAACCTACGCCTACCTACATGAACACACTACAGCATGATGCATTTACAGAACGCGCTACCGAGATTACTGAGCACAGCACTGTCAGGAGGCATACCCCTAGGTGGGTGGTATCATCTGCAGAGGCAAGGCAGCCGATAGGGAATGAAGACAGAGTGCGCAGTCACACAGCATGTTACCATCCCAAGGTGGCCATACAGTAACACGGTAGTGCTGCAGTCGGGAATACCAACTAACTACGGAGCAGTACATCACGACATGAATACGGGATGCACCACATACAGTATACCCTATGAGAGGGCATCCGGCGTGCAGGATGTAGGCAGCCATTGTGGCATAACAACCACATATGAGTCACCTGGATGGTCACCATGGCTATGCAGGATGTCATTGGCCATGGCTACACGCCTAGTAGCAGACATCGGTGCCGACTGTAGTGTGTACCCCCGAATGGTGTACTGGCCATGCCCTCACACCTAGCGGTTGCGAAGGGGAGACAGACATGCTCACGGGGTATCAACGCAGACGGGCGCGGTGTGCACTGTACTGTGTGTCCATCTACACAGCTGCTTACTGGGCATGCTCAGACACTTAGAATCTGCACAGTGCAGACATGCATACACATGGGGCGATGGCATGGGAGGCAGAATGTGGACCGTCGTGTGTGTCCACCCACACAACAGCAACCCGGCCATGCCACAGATGTGGCAGTTGCGAAGGGGAAACAGGCATGCACACGGGGTATCAATGCAGACGGGCGGTGTGCACTGTACTGTGTGTCCATCTACACAGCTGCTTACTGGGCATGCTCAGACACTTAGAATCTGCACAGTGCAGACATGCATACACATGGGGCGACGGCATGGGAGGCAGAATGTGGACCGTCATGTGTGTCCACCCACACAACAGCAACCCGGCCATGCTCACACACGTAGTATGTGCTACGCGCCATCCGGCATGCAGACAGAGTGCACACACCGCAAGTCACGGCCAGGTAAACCCGTACACACGCACAGGGTGGACACACATGCAGTCACACGTACACACACAGATGACAGCACAGGCGTCATGGGTGCAGGCTGAACATGTACACACTGTAGTGAACACTGTAGCTGCTATGCCAGCACCATGTCATCGGTGCAGCAGTATGCCTCACGGTCCAGCAACTGCATGTGACATATGTCCAGAAGACTATGTGGCGGTGTACGTCCGTCGTGCAGAGTACACATGTACTATCAATGATCCCACAGGTGTGATGTAGTCCACCCATACCGGTATACATGGACAGGCGTGCTCCACACATACCATGGGCCTGACACAGATATGACACATGACTGCAGCTGTACCACAGTGAAACAATGTCCGGATATGTCACATATGTGATTTCCTGGCTGTGTGCATGGACTGCACGCAGGACACATACGAAGCCTGTGATGTACCACATGCATAACACAGGCATACGCGGTAATACACACACGAAGGGAAGGCGGACACATGTCTGTGGTATGCACCCCCTACAGGGTGTAGCGGTGTTCACTGGGACACATACCCTTGTACAGTTTGCCTGTGACAGCTGTGATACCATACCACAGTCCATGTTCCATGTATGTTGACACACATGTCACAACGTAGCAATGCATACACACATGGCAACAGGGGATACATGTGACACGTGTACTGTGCACGGTGCAGCCGTGCATGAGCGGTGTCCGGTGTCCGTAACACAGTTGCAACCCCCTACCACATGCATACCCATCATGGGGGCCGTCATATGGTGGCATAGTAACAGCACGCATGGCAGTCTGTGTGTACACCATGTGTTTAAACACCTGTCCACATGCATGTGTGCAGGCGCTGGTCACAGGTGTGTCACACACCATCCTACCCTGCCATGTGCATACAGTCTGCTATGTCGCCTTTACATGACAGCACTGCCATGATGCATACCCATCGGCCATGCGTCATCGACCATATGTCACATTGCCACTGTAACCCCTACCACCTCCCAAGTGCAGATATTGGCACAGCTGCCAGATACAGTGGTAGTACGCAGGATGCACCACATACCACTGCACGCCTGCACATATCCCATGTAGCGGGTGTGGCATTCCTAGCACCAACATGTGTGCAGGAATGTGTGCCCATGTATGCCACAGATCGGGGGGACTATGTGCCATGTGCCACACATCACTGTACACCATGGTAGAGATCTGTACCTACATCAGTGTGGGGTGCATCGATGTGGATGGTGCAGTACATGCAACACGTCATCCCTCCGTGTAGACATGTGTGGCCACCACCATGTCAGTGTGTCAACATGTGTGTATGTCTGCTGCCTGTTGTGAGGGTGTATGCAGATATAGTGTTGTGACTGGACACTGACCACACAGGGTGACCATCCCGTACTGGTGCTGCATTGTACAGCCCTGTCAATGCCATACCTGTGAGCCTTACTGGCCACCTGTGCAAGACCACCCCTGTGACATGGCGTGGGTGCATTGTCTTGTGAGGGTGCTGACCACACAGACAGGTGTCCCCATCTGCACACAATGGTGTGTGTGCCATAGAGGTGTACGCACCGCGATTGCGGGCATATTCCTGTACCGGTACAGCATCCGACTGCTGCACACCGTGCACCACAGCTGACAGGTGACACCTGCGGTCAGTAGCCAGCACACTGCGTACGACACCTGCAGAATGTCACCATACCTGTACTGTGTCATGCCATGTATGTGATGTCTCTGTCCACCGTAGCCTGTGGCACCGACCACAGGCGTCAGGTGCAGTATATGTGTGGACATGTGCGTCATGTACCGTGTAAGCACCGTTACACTGTATCCGGCTCCGTGCTCCGCAGGTTTATGTGTATAACCTCTCTTCTTGCAATCCCGACTGTCTGTTCTCTATATCACAAAAGCTCTGCACCTGCTCCCATAGTATTCCTACATAGGTAAAGTACATGTATACTAAATGGAGTACTACACTGGCCTAGAATCCCCTTGTGTACCCACTTCCCTATAGGTGCCTTCTGACCCGGTTACACAGCAAATGCATTCACGTTCTCTGGCATGTCGAAGGGTCAATTGCTAGCGACCTCTCCTGTTCAGATGGTGAATCTGGGCGTCCTGGGCACTGTTACAGGTGCCTCATGGACACGGACAAGCCGCACCTCCCCCAATGAACATAATACATGTGACAGATGCAACTATATAGCCAGACAGGGGCTGTGCTCTCTCAAACCATGACCGGCAAGACCAAGCGGGAAGGGAAGGACACCATGCACACCACAAACCCAGTGTCACATGTGACTATCGCAAATGCTAATCGAACACATGAACACACTAAGACATACCTGGAGGCACTGTTAAAACATGTCACGAACCTAACGAGCCCTCTGAAGCAGACACACAAGCAACTGCCTCCACAAGACATAGGACATGCAACACATAGTTCTCAACGTCAGTGTGCTAAACTGTCAGAGCCCCAAAGGCAACACACACACTGCCAGACACACTTGTAATGGGTGACGCCACTGTCAGACACACCGGCGTCCGACCCACCAGACTGAACAAGGGTATGAGCATAGTAGGCTGCCTGCGGGCGCTGGAATCCGCCACATAACACACGCACTCAGGTCACTCCGCAGCATGTACAGGTATGACTCGGTCATTGCCCATGCTGGTGTCAACGACTGGAGACATACCACCCTGGGATACATTAAAGGAGACATAGAGGGCCACTCAGATTGTGTAGCCCAGGCCGGCATGTCCCTGACCCTGGGCAGTATCCCACCCTCATCAGGTATGATGCCACTATACTGGCTCCAAGTGGTCACCCTTGATAATGTGCCTGGTTACCGGTGTCAGTCTGAGGGGATCCAGATTCCTCATACCTGGGATGACATGCTTGGCATGCCATGCCCCTTCGCAAGGTATGGCTCGCACCTGTCGCCCCTGGTCTTCAAGGGTTTGGCTAAGGCACCTGCCACCCCACAGTGCCCACTGCAGGCAAGGCTGGAATGATAAACCTACCACCCTACACTACAAACCTGGAGAACAGACAGGGTAATACTGCTCAGTGCCAGTGGTCTACGCCCAAGCTGCACACCCTCAAATGCCCTCCTCAGTATGGAGGACATCGATGTCAGTGCTGTGACTGAAACATTGATCAGGGCTGCTGAGAGCACCCCAGCACTATCGGGTCATACCCCATATCACGCGTTCAGGACCATAACCCGGACCTAACACAGAAGGAGGGGGTGTCTCCATTTCCATGAAGGATACACACACCTCCAGGTTGGCAGAAATGCACGTAGCAGCGGGCAATATCCAGGTGCAATTAACCATGGGTAGGACTGCCCTACAGTTTGTTGCATGCTACAGACCACCCTCCCAAACCCAGGATACCTGCACAGCCTTCCTGAAGACACTGGTGAGTGTGAATGCTCTCACAACACCGTCATATTGGGTGACATCAACCACCCATACATAGACCGGGAACATTACCCAGGACACAACACCCTACACCAAAGGTCCCAGGTGTTCATACACCTGAATGCTGTGGAACAACCATGCACCATACCCACAAGGGGGGGAAGTATACTAGTTCTGATCATCACACATGGGGACGATATGCTCCACACAGGATGTACATCCCTCAATGGTGAGGTCAGACCATATAGTAAACTCACTGGAGATCCGCATCCTGCACCCAACACCGGCATGGGAGACCACAGTGACGACCTCTCCACAGCGAACCACACACGTCATACGACCGGTGTGGTACCCTACAAGGCCTCCATGCCAGTGGTAAACACAGGCCACACTGATGAAACCCTTACAAATGCCTTCTATGAGCACCCCAGGAATGTCTGCACCAAGCGATCCTGATAACATCAGGACCTTGTCCACCGAAGGCAGGCACATGGTCTGTTGGACCCCTGCCATTGGCAAACCATACAACAAGAGTTGGGAGCTAATACATGACAGAGCAATATCAGTACCAGGAAGGCATCACTGATTAATACCGGCGTTAACATACGATCACTCATACAATCATCCAAGGCCGCCTGTGGGACTGGTACTGCAAAGGACACATAAGACAACCATAGGGCCTTCCTTAGCTATGGTAGGAACATGGGTGGAAGCACACAGTTATGCCTGGAATTACTCCAGAATGGTACAATGATCACTGAACCCACAGACATTGTCAACAAACCAGCGGACATGTTCCATGCATACATCTACCCCCCCCAAGAGGGCGTATCCATCCCACCAGAGTCTAGCCTCCCAAACATCCCGTATGCCCAGGAGAGAGCTGATATCAGTTAAGCAGTGAACACAGCATCAATGGGACCAGATGGTGTCCCCGGCTGTGTGCTACACAACCTCATTGAGGCCCTCACCCCGCACATAAGGCTGCTGTTTCATCTTAGCCTTACTACGGGCTCGTCCACGATGGATGGCATACGGCAACTGTGGTCCCACTACACCAGGGTAGTGCTCTTATGGACTCTAGACATCCCTGCCCTATCAGCTTGACAAGCCTTGTCTGCAAAGCTGTGGGGAGGTCCATACTGGAGCCCATAAATAAAGACATTGGTGTACAGCAAATACCGGAACATACCCACATCGGCTTAGTCAAGGGCAGATCCTGCCTCCCAAACCTGGTCGACCTGTTTGGAGGAGTCACTAAGGCCATTGATGGGGGTGCGTCGGTTTGCACAGACTACCATGACCTGGCGGGAGCGTTCAAACCACACTCCACGTGGCCATCATAGAAAGGCTCACCAGCGTAGATGTGGAGACATATGTCACACGATGGTTTGCCAACTGGATGGAGGTCAAACCCCACAGGGTTTGTGTTCCTGGTGCCATGTCAGACTCCAAGCTGGTCCCGAGTGGTGGCCCACAGGGCTCAGTCCTGGGCCCCTCCTGTTCGGCATTCAACTTTCCAATGTGCATGCAAACATAGGGGGATTGTGGCAGACAAGGTATGCAGATGACTGCACACCGGCCACCATACTCAACACCCCATCAGACACGGACATCCACCTGGGGTCTCATAGAAATGGATAACTGGTGCCAGAGCCATGGCCTGATGCTACATGCCAGGGAAGGTATAGACCTACCCTTTGGGAAAGACATGTTCACCCCGACTTACCATATAGGTGGTAATCCATTAAACATGGTGGACGTGATTAGGGACATGGGTACCAGACCTGTCTGTAACCTCTCGACACTCACATTGCCAATGTGGTTGGGAAGACATTCCACTGTGCCCACCTGGTCATGAAGGGATTCACATCCACATCAGGGGAGGTCATTGTACCCCTGTACTCTTCACACATCAGACCAATGATTGCGTACAATGCCACATTTGGAATGTACCTAACCTGACACCTGCAGCACTCGGAAGGACCTCAAACATTCCACAACACAGGGATAAAGGTGCTGAGACATATGTCACATGCTGCCCGACCGAGGGGACTCCGGCTGTATACCTTCTCAGCCCGTCTGCTCTGAGGTGATCTGTGCCTGACATACACGGCCATGTCCGACCTGGGTGACATGGACATGTTCCACCTCCTAGGCTCCAAACAAACACGGGCACAGAAGCAACTGACAGAAACCTCAACACGGACATAAATAGGAGGTGCTGGGGGGACAGGGTCATCGCCCAGAGACCCCCTACAACATGGAAAAGATTCCCAGCCCATGTGAAGCAGAGCCCCTGACTGACTTTGTCCAAGAGTAATCCTGACGTGTGGATGTGTGATCGTAGGTATCGCCAGGCATCATCTCTGTGTCACTGCTGGACAGAGGGACAGCGGACCGATGGATGTAGTATCCTCATCCTAAGGGGTGGTGAAAGCCACACACACTCTGGCTAGGCTTACACATGCCGTAGGGCACATAGCCTGGTATGTACCTATGCGCCTATGTACCTATGTAGGGGTCCATGCAGGTTGCGGGTACCTGTGGTATGCTGATATTGCCAGATGTGCCTGTGGGTAACCCACAGATACACGTGGGAGACTGATAACAGTGCTCCCAGTAGGCACATGCAAGTACACCATATTTGGCATACAGGTTAACAGAACCAACATGGTGCTACACATGTAACCGTCACGCATACCGTGTACACAGATCAATGTATGCTGCACCTGCACTACATGGTATGTCTGCTGCATGATGTCAGTACACAACCCACGTCACATACGCACCTGTCACCTGTCATACACAACCACTGCAACATACACATCACGCACTATGCGGACACAGGTATCACATACACCTCTCACTATCATGTCCACCCTGTGCATCAGAATATGTTTGCATAACCGTGCACCGATGGTGTGGATGACAGTGCTGCGGCAGAGGCTTCATCATATGCACAGGGTGATATGTGTGCCAGGGGCATAGGCTGTACCAATGGATGACATCATGTGTGTGTGTAAGGGCCGGTGCATTTACTGGGCATGACTGTGCAGAATGCATGTGGATGTGGTGGAGCCCTACAGTTGTGTCTGCTGTGTGTGGGTATGTGTGTACACAGTTCAGCCATCTGTGATGCCTACACGGGGTATACTTGGCAGCCCCAGACTGTACAGTGCAGGTTGTATGGCTCACTGTGTCCGCCTGCAGCCACGTGACCCGTGCCTGCCTGGGGTCGCATGGGCACTACCGGGTGGAGGTATGGAGTGGCCACTCTCCGATGACACATGTCCGCTGGAACCGTGTCCATGCTGGGACCGGCCAGGGCCACGTCCACGTGGCCTGCTGTGTCCTGGTGTGGTTGGTGTAGCACCAGCTGCACTGCTGCTGCTACCAGCACTGTGTGAGTGGGCATGAGAGGTGGCACGCTGCGTCGACCTGCACTAGGTGGTGTTGCTGGCCTACGGCCACGTGTCCTACGCCTCACCCCTACCAGGTGTTCCAGCACAGACAGCTCACGCTCGCGGATTGACATGCCTCGGTCGAGGATTCCAACCATCTCACCTAATCGCCTATCCAGAACATCGGCAAGCTGCTGTTGAGCATTCGCCAATGACTGGATGTTCTCATTTAGGGAATGGATTGCGGCCCTCTGCAGCCTCTGCCCTTCTTGGTTCTGCCATTCAGCACGTGCCTGTGCCGCCATTACAGTCTGGAACATGCGTCTGGTGATACCAGCTGCTGCACCCTGTACGGCAGGTGCATGTCTACCAGAGCTCCTCCTACGAGCAGCACCAGCCACATGCCTGTGTGGCACATCACCAGTCATTACACTGGCAACATGGTGTGTACCCGCACCTTCTGTAGCCACCACACATTCCTGCTCAATGCCAACAGGCGCTGACTGTCCTTCCTCTATGGGCATCGGTGATGTGGTATGTGTCGGCATCTGAACCATGTGCGGAGATGAAGGGGACATAGGTGGGATGTTAATCAATGGCACAGCTTCTGCCCGTGATGACCCTGCCTGTGCCTCATGCATATGGTCATCACCGCTAGTATCTGTGGGGACACTAGCATCAGATGGACCGCAGGAGGGGAACGCACCTACACCACCTGTGAATACAAAGACATACTGTAAGATACATTACACACACGCAGACACACACACAGACACACACACACACACACACACACACACACACAGACACACACACACACACACACACACACACACACATGCGGACACACACATGCTGACACACACACGCAGACACACACACATGCAGACACATCATGCATGTGATATTGCAGATGGCATGCAGCATTCCCACACCACAGCTCAGTGAATGCAGGCCAGACATTAATAGTGGTAGTATGCATACTGCCCTGGGGTGCACACTACATCAAGCAGGTGTCATTTCAGTAGGCATGCAGTACACACATTCATGGTAGTTTGCATGCATCACCGTGATACACCGTGTGGCCACAGGCGGGTTAACAGTACACATGGCTGGCGTCACTTTGTCATGTACTCCGCCAACATGTGCGATAACATGTGGACATGTGACAATGGTGTCCCACCACATGCACCACATCAAACTGGACGTCACAGTGCAGTGTTATGTGTACAGGCTACAGATAGAATGCATGTGTAACAAGGATGTCTGTGCAGGTGTGGTTGGTGTGAGCTGTGTACATAGCTATACAGTGGGGAGTACGGGCACTGTGCCACTGCATGGCAGCAAGACACAGGTATGTTTCTGTGCGATGCGTAACATGGACGCATTGCATTGCCATGTCTGCAACACAGTCATGCTGTTCCACAGCACGTATCTGGTAGACATTGGTGGCACCTCCAGTGGCTGCAGACAGGCATTTCGTTTGTCTGGTGTACCACATCAGATGTACAGGGGGTCCACTACAGCTATGATCGCACTATGTGTGGACAGGGTGCAACGGTGACTACCCACTGCAGATGTACTGTGTGGCAACATGCCTGTGGGTATCACCCATGGCCATGTTTGACTGGGTCATGGACAATTGTGTGTGATGGGCATCGTGTACACATCCCTGTGGTGGCCCATGTGACATACACCCATACTAGTCTGAGGTGTCACAATCCCGAAGGCTATGCAGACATTGTGGATGTCTGCTATGTCGTGCGTAGGTCATGTCATGGTGTGACAATGTTGCAGACAGAACACCACGTGCATGGGACATGTCATGTGCCATGTCACAACGTGTGCACACAATGCAGGGGCATAGGTCACATTGGTAACACCTGTGTGCTGGCCAGATCACAGCTCACTATGTGGTACTGTGTGCGTACCGCAAATGGCATTCCGATGCATACTACACATGCAGCCATTGTAGAACACCTCCACCATTGTATGCATAGCTGACTGCACATATCACACCGATGGGTTATGTGGTGTCATGCCGGTGTATACTAACGGTTGTATCTACTGTACATGGGTGGCGTGTGTGTCGGGTGGTGCAACCTGTATACCGTGACTGGAGCAGACCCAGGTGTGCATGTCATACCTGGCCACATGGGGAATATCTATACACTGTAACATGCCTATTACTAGCAACAGTCTCACCTGCGACGGACCCATGGCTGTGCGACATGCCAGAGGTACCTGTATAGGGGCGACACAACAGTATACACATTATCCATTACTGTAGCCACATTAAGCACTGTGCATGTCACATCATGTACCTGTGTGGTAGCATGTGTTATGCACATGTCTGCAAACACAACGTAGCATACTGTAGTATGCAGCTTGTGTGGCCATATACCTGGCATGTGTTGGTACATTATGTGGTGTACTATGACACCCACACCTACGTCAGTTATCATACACACATGCAAGACTGACTTACCAGGCAGCTCCAGGCTCGTTGGTTGGGAGACACCCACCTCCACGATGGCAGCGAGTGTTTCTGCATGGTGTTCCCTGGGTGTCCCCAGACTGGCCAGGAGCTCCTCCGTGTGTGTGAGTGGGTGCTGGGTTGGTGGCCCACCACCTGTCCCACCTTGTTCTCTGGCGATTGCGGCGGCACGCTGTTTCGCGTGCCGTATTAGGTCTGTGCAGTGTCGGCGGATCTGCTGGTAGGTGCGGTTGTTGCCACCCACGTTGTTCACCCTCCTGCGCATATCCTGCCACACGTCGTCCCGCTGCTGTGCTTGTTGTGGCACATGGCTGAATAGTAGCTCGTAGTTGTCGTGGAGCAACGGTATAATCACGTCATCCTCCTGGCGGCTGAAGGCTGGCAGCCGGGAACGTGGCATTATCTGTAAGACATAATGATGGTGACAGGTCACATTTACACTGATGTACTGGCATACTGCTGGACATACATTGCTATGACATGTACAACATCTGCACAGTAATCTCTGCGATGCATCATGGCAGTGACACAGCTGACGTGTTGCCGTCACACCATTAAGCAGTGGGTTTCATATCATATCTGTGTGTCAACTCATCACACTGTACACACACCATGTTGATGGTAGCCTGCTGTGGACATGTGTACCTGCCTGCACCTGTGTTCATACCAGTTGGCACGTGTCCCAATGTGCACACAGTTCTACTGTTCACCTGGATGCTGTGTATATGTCACTAGGCATCACGTACGCGGCCATTATGAACGTCAGCGGTGGCACTGCACACATACACATGGACACCTGTACATGCATGTGTTGTGCCATGTACATCTACACAGCACTGTACGGGTGTTGGCCAACCTGCCACGGCTCACCTGTATTGCACATGTGATACACATGGGACATTGTGTAACCATGTGACATTAGCAGGAAAGGTCATGCATAGCATGTGCGCACGCACGTTGTTCACACCAACACACAGCACCTGTGACACCACAGGGTGCATCAGTGCCACATTACTGCTGTGGACGGTTGATAGTGCAAGTGCCATTTGTCCATCGCACCATGTAGGACTGTGATAGCACGTGCAGCCTTGCTGGGCAGGGCTGCATGGTATGGCAGGGTATGTCACATACATGGCACAGGGATGTGTCCCACCTGGGGGGTACTGATATTGGCAGGGTGGCTGTCCATTCCATATGTCATTGCTGTGTGTATATGGACATTACACATGTCTATCATCATGGTGTGGACAATGGCCTTCTGCAAGGTAGGCTGCACGCTGCTTGGTGGGGGTGTGTATGGTGCATGCAGGTATCGCACATCCATGCATACACATTACCCTGACAGGTGCTATGTGCTGCGATATTGTTCAACACAGTGCTGTATGTGCCCACACACTGCTATCCCGTGCACATGGATGGTTGCCTGGCCTGACATGGGTACCACATATGTCTACATCCAGTGCCTGCTGCCACCCCCATGTCAGCTGGTGCACCACACAGCGCCATCCCTCCCACAGGGAGCGTGGTGTTGGGCACAGCATAGGTATCCATGTATGGGGACAGGGATGTTCACATAGCAGGGGCACTGATGGTATCATCCATCGGACCATACACGTATGACGCACCTCACACACACAGCCCATTCAGTATGTTGTTCGCAACACTGACACAGCTATACTGCTAGGCCAGGGACATTCCCAGGCGTACATACACAGATGCGTGAACATCTGTCTGTGGCATGGGCTACAATAATGGTGGGGTTCGACACATAACGTGTTTGAGTGTGGCTGGCGCAGACCTTCTGTGCACATGTCTACACAGTAAGCCTGTTCTACAGTAGCCAGCGGTGATATGCTGTGCACATGTCAATTCTGCACATTGTGTTGGTGTCTGTCTGTCCACAGGCCAGTGGTGGGACACACAGGGGTATTAGTGAACATATATGCATGCCACCCTGTACTGCTGTACTGCTAGCTTCTCGGGTGCTAATGTGTCATGGACATGCACACCTTACCCGAACAGGTGGTAGTGGGTTGCCACCCATACCCATCTCCTCTTGTGGGTTGCTATGATCCAACACCCTCTTTGTATTGTATGTTCAGGCTATGCACCTGTGTGGGGCATGTGGGCATGCAATGCACTACTGCGTACCTTTGCACCCATTGCAGAACATGTCACACAGGTACACTGGCAGCCATACACTTCACAGCTTGATGATGGTACAACACGTGTTGTACACACGTAACACATATCCTGTGGGACATGGTCATATGTACAGGCATGTCCAACAGTCACGTACCACTGCTACCCCTACATGACGGATATGCAGTACATGTGGCGGTACAGCAACTGTCACATGTAGTCGTGCAATGCCCCCCTACCTACATGGCGTGGTACTGCCTGTGGGGATATGCGTCTGCATCCATGCTATGGCCATAGCTGACAGTTGTACATCGATATGTGCAACATACCTCATTTGGTGTTCTCATGGGTGCATGTTCAACATGGCTCCGCATTGTTTGTGTCTGTCACACAGTCATTGTTGTACATGGTTTACATGCCAGCCATGGCGTACTGTGTGTGATTCCATGTACTTCATTGGGATACCAGCATTATACATTATAACGGCGTATTCCAGCCATCACATAGCCTTCCTAGATGACACTGTTAGCCAGCCAGTAGGAGGTGTTCCGCCATCTGCACATAGGTCACACAGTACGAGGGCGGCTGACACCCATTCTGGGGACAGGGTTCTGACAGCTGTGGATGGGTGTGATGCTGTCGACAACCATGACTGCGCCTGATGGTCACATCTGGATGGGTAACATTCACAACACACACCTACCTTCACGTAGTAACACATCATCCACAACAATGGACATTCCTGCCAGAACAATGTGTGCAGTATGTCTGTATGACCACTGCAGGCACCACTGGTGGCCCCAGCATGGCAGCCAACAGCACCAGTGTATATCCCGTGGAACCATGGGTTACACCATTCACAACACACCTGTCTCAGATGACCCTGTTGTGGATCACAGTGCAGTTCCACACATCATGTTACACTAGGCATCATGCACTGATATGTTGCGGACGTGTGAGGGGCTGTGCAACTCAACATATGCACACATGACACATCACCTGGTACAACATGTCTGTCATACCACATGTTATTGTGACCGCCCTGTGATGGCATTATACAGGCTACGTGTACTGGGACATGTGATGGCTCACGGGTATATTCACCCTCTGGGTGTGTGTCTAGCCAGGTGTACAGTAGGCAGTGGTCTGAACACAGGGACACTGTACATTGACCTACTCTGTCACTGCAACTGTTGACTATGCTCATACTGTACTTATACAGGCATGTGGTATCTGACCACTATGACAGTCCTGGTCGACCACACTGCTGTGGCACACATGACCTGCGGACATCTGCCTGGGGTGTGGAGCACACATGTACATCTTCACATGCTATACTGCCTCTGTGGCGGTGTCACATGACTGTCTCCAGCAGGGCTGTAACAGGCAGGCACGGCATGGGGTCATGTGGGACAATGCTTGCACCTTCCACTGTGCTGCACACAAGCAAGGCACACACACTAGTGCACGACTCACATTTATCTGCAGTGCCTGGGACCTGCCTCCATGCTCTGCACAGCACACCTGCAAGTACAGATTGTACACGGATCATACCTCCCAGGCACATACCTGGACTGCAACACACACAGGTGAGGGATCCCACATCACACAATGTTTTGCACACATACTGGATATTTGCGAACACAATGCATCGTAGGTGCTCCATGTTCAGATACCCATGTTTGTGACCGCTAGACACATTGTAACACGCAACAGAGCTTACACTGTACACCACAGGTTACATGCTGTCTGTGTTGTCATACTGTACATTGGGCCTCGGACAGCTGCTACTGCCATGTGCTGACAGCAACCCACACTTCCCTAGAATGGACACCCATGTACCCACACATGCTTGGGCATGCACTCCACCTAGCTGGGTGACACATTACACAACACATACCATACCTACACTACCCTCAGCATGCACGATACCTCCATGTGTCTGGTGTGTTAAACCTGGGGTTATACCCCTTTGGTAGATGAACATATATGCTTCACGGCCCTGCTAGCCACACCCTGGACACACACCCATCACAGCATACATGGTACATGTGTTCTACAGCCAGTACTACTGACGTCTGCTGACAGGGGTTGTTAATGGCATGGCAGCCCGGCAGATGGACAGTGTACATAACTATGCTGACACATATCACAGTGCACTTCCGTAGCATGTACGCAATGGTAGGGACCATGCTATTCCACACAGAGACATGGCGGTACTGGCCTTTTCACAGATGCCACGGTGGTGGTCATGTTCCATGCACATCTGCTGTATGGGCACATGTGCAGGCTGTTGCACGGTGGGTATATTCACATGTGTGGGGTGCATCACTTGACAGCCATGGTGGGTCCTCGTGGTCCATCACATGCTCCAAGGCTAGCTACCTACACATGACTGCCGCACAGTGCAGTGTGGGTCCTCAGGCAGTGTGGTGGTATGTCTGTGTTGTTTGGCTACATCCACATTCGATGTCGCGTACAACAGTCACCCAGGCATTGCAGACTGAGATAATGTTGGCAACATGCCAGGCAATGGTGTACCTACCAACAATACACACTCTCACTCACTACAGGGTTGCAATCCATACATGGACATCGTAGTGTCCCTGTGGACACATACATGGTACTGCCATGCACATGTTGTGTCCTAAGACACTGTCCCACTGTCACCTTCCGATCTCCCTAGCTGTTATGTCCCGCCAACCTGTTTGGTATGTGTCTCCACACCAGCCCACTGAATTCACTGCTAGCCTGTTGTCGGACATTGTGTACCTTGACCGTCACACTGCCGCATCTATCGCACTACACATGGGTGGCACTGCATTGCACGTGTGGGACTGCATTCGTACACCCATGACTGGACCATTCTGTATGGCACTGGGGCACATCCTCACAAACGTGCTTCACGCACTCATTGATGTCCTCCATGCCTTTACTGGCACCCTTGTTGGGCTTCTGTGTGCCACAGCACGCCACATACACATGCTGGCCACCTGTCATACCATTGCATGGGTGGTTGGTGTGGTACAGAGGGCAACAGATCACACATTGTCCTCACATTGCCCTTCAGCACCATTCCACGTTCTGGTATTGGCAATGTACACATCCACCGTCACATCATACCCTGTGTCTCAGGATGTTAGGCTATATGACTCCTGGACAGGACACACAGTGGTGCAAGCATATCATGCTACCTACTACATGTCAGGTACATGTGGCATTACACAGTCCTCAGTCATGGGGCCCCTCATGTTCACTATTTGCTTACATACACAACATGCTGTCACAGAGTACTGTCCATGCCTAGATATCCCACATCTACATACCTGGCACCATTATAGCTCCACCAGCTCATACTGATAACAACCGCGTATGGGTGTCGGTGTGGCAGATACATCATGTGGGTGTCATGGCATCAGGATGCATGACACATGGTGCATGCACATCACCTTTGCATAGCAACATTCATCCACTGAGTATCACATGGATACTGCCCCGTACATGCATATCAAATTGTACATGGTTGCTGTACACACACATGCCCCACATGGTGCTGTGGTTACCATATTCCACTGTGGCATGGGTACACATCTGCAGGGCCACACCTATCTGTACTGTGTGTGCTGCTGGTACATAGGTAGCCATTGTACCTGTGGCATACACACATCTACACACGGGCAGGGTTACAATACCACATTCGTGGTGTACCTTCCACAATGGCTACGACTTTACATGGCACAGCATTATCATGCCATGATGTGTACCAGGCTCAGACAGTTTACATATGCGGCTGACAGATGGGAAACACATCTGTACACATCTGCATACCACATACACAGGGGTGTCTTCTGCTCTGACATGGACCATGTCCTCCGCATTACTGATGCATGTAGTACTCATACATGGCAATTGCAGTGGGCAGTGTGAGCGGAGCACTCATGGATATGTGCACACATGCCACATTGCATGGGCTGGGCTTCTGTGTTACTTCGCAGACACAACACACACCATGCTGTGGAACATAGGTCCTGTGCACATCCCACAGGGACACACAGTGGCACTGTTCATGTGATAGCTCCCTTGCTGTTTGAGTGACACGTAGTCATGGTACCACCACAGCAGCAGTACTGTGTAGACATGCAGTTGACACCCACCTCTGCTGTTCACTGGACACTACCATGGGAGGTGACACTACTGTGTACACTGCACATGTGTTTACACATGGACCTGCCGGACTTCATTGTTGCCCACATTGCACCTGCTACAGATCGTTTGGCCATGGTTACTTGGTGTTCCTTCCATTTCGGATGGCTATTATGCTACTACTCTGTCCCATATGTACAGGCCATACGTATCCTGTTGTTGTACATACCAATAGGCCATAACTCCATTATGCATGATATGCCTGTGATACTGTGTATGATGTCTGTCATATCCACCATGACAGCTTTACATTACACATAGTTGACATAGTATCCCCTACTGCAAGGCATACGTGCGTCGTGCGCACATTACGTATGACATCGACGGTATATGCCCATACACATGTGTGCTGTGACAGTATACATACATGTCCTATCCTGCTATGGCACTTCCTTGTTGGACATCCACTGCCAGCATCGGCGTGTGGTGTGGCATTGTTCTGTGTTATGCCCCCCTGTGGCAGCCCTTGTGTTATCCCGGCTGTGTACATGATGTCCCACTGCTGTGCACACGGTGTCCACAGTCGTTGGTATGCTCAGCAGGATAGCACTACATAACCACCTTTCACCACTCTCTGCATTATGGACAAGTATCCTTACTTACAAACACCATTCACATACAGTACAGCTTCGTCATACACATCATGCGTTACACACCCATACATATCGTGGGTTCTACATACCTTGTCTGTGTTTCCTTCCGTTTTTCGTTGCGTGTATCGCTATTCCGTTTTCTCACTCTATCCGTTTTGGAGTAGTAGTTCGGTATGAGCATACGGTTTGAATATCCTGGGAGTCATCCTTATATCCGTCGTTACCTGCAACATGTGGGTTCATCACACCAATAGCTGTTCCTCAGTGTGTACTTGTGCGCATATCACCTGTGCATCTACTCCATTCATACATTACGCGTCGTAACTAGGGCATGGTTGCATTCCTCACCTGGGCGTTGGCTATTTGCCCTACCTTCATGGAGATGGTCTGTATTGTGTTATGTTATGTGTAACTGCAGCCGCTATGTGTGGCGTCAGGTACATTTCGCAGTGGTGTTAGCCGTGGATTGTGTGTGTTGGGTATGGTATTATGTTCGACATGTGGGTGTCCCTGTCCTGACGGCGTCTGTTGATGGTGTTTTGCATTCGGATGTGTAACATAGCTGTTGTATTCCTTTAAACAATGGATGCAGATATGCATCCACTGTTGATAGTGTTTCCCACGCGAGATGTTGCGGTTATGCAGCTGTCATTGACTGCCTGTATGTTTGTGCTGCTATTACGGCTTGTATCCCTTTGATATGTGCGATGGGGAATATCGGAGGTTGTAGGTGATGGATACGGGTTGTGGGCCTTGCATCTCTACATACACGGTATGCTTGTCTGTGTGCTCCATCCCTGCCTGGGGAGTTGACAGTTACTTGTCTGTTGTTCTGGGAGTGTAGGTTGTGTTGTTGTCATGTGGTGTTGGTATCGCCTGCGTGTGTGCTTCCTGCATGTATTCCTCCGTCACATCGGTGGTATATCTGCGGTTGTTTGTACATGACGACTATCCCTTGTCATTCTGTCCCGGATATTTACAGTCATTGTGGTCCTGTACTTGGGATGGCCTGTTTGCTAGTGGTTGCCACCTATTCAGGTGGCGATTGCTTGTTTGACACTTGTAGAACACACAGCGGTGTTTACGGGCCGATACGTGGCCACGATCAGTACCGGGGTAGCACATGCGTATTTCCACGGTACATACCTATTGCTGTGTAACTTTGCCGATGTATCGTTTTGCAATTAGCATGTCGGTGTCATACATACGGTCATGATTTGTACATACGTCCTTTCCATTTCATGTGTGGTATATTCCTGTGGTACATTCTGGGACATTTTCACTTTGCATCGTTATACGTCACCACACGCCTAGCCAGGGAGGGGCTCTCAGTACTACTTTGGGAGTACTGGTGTACATACACCTGAGGTTACTATACTGTATGCCTACACATGTTATTCCACTCCGCCTGTCACATGGCACCAACATACACATTTTACAGTGGCACACACATTACACTCGCACAGTGAAACACATGGCACCCTCACTGCACACATACACATACTGCGGCAGTCACAGGGACGGTTGCACACAGTACCTGCGTGGCCCGCATCACCGGCGGCAGTGTCTACCTCCCCCCTCATATTATCATAGTATTACCCGCACATGTACTGTTACTGTACTGTGGCCTGGCAATCATCCCGACTCGTGGTTAGGCATTTCGGTATGTTGACCTTTCCATGGGTGGCGGTTTCCTCTTCTGTTAAACCTCCCGGATGCTCAGGTTGTCTTTCACTATATTTACTATGTACAGATATTGCGTGTTACTTCTCTGTCACCTTACATCCCTCTGATTCCCTGTCTTACCTGTTGTACTTATATGTATATGTGTACATATATTTCTATGTGTGTAATTATATCTATCTCCATATCTGTATATGCACATATCTACATGTCTATATGTATACACCTTGTGGCGAACGTGGCAGCATACAGCAACGCCGTCTGCTGTAGGACCCGCGTACGGTTCAGGTGTTGGCGTTCCATGCTCCGCTGGCTGTTGGGTGTGCAGTGTTTGGGTGCTGCCTATGTTGGAGTCACACATGGGGCCACCCATACGGTACACTTTATGGGTGGCCATGTTTGTGTGCCATCCATTTCACTGTGTGTGCAGGTAGGGAGGTGTCAGTCCATGGGGCCTACGCTGTCAGAGTATGTGCTATATGTTCCCTCTTTGCCAGGGCATAGGCATATTGGGTACGCCTCCGTCTGCCTACTGGGGCTGGCACAGTGTGTTCATGGTCCTGAACCCTCTGTGCCTGGACTGGCCTTGGCAGTTGTGGTGGGCTTTGTGGCCCTTCACCATTATGTCCCTGCAGCAGCTGCTTCTGCAGGATCATATTATGTAGCATGGCACATACTATGAATATGTGGGCACATGTGCCTGGAGAGTACTGCAGGGCTCCACCGGATGTATCCAAGCACCGGAACCGTGATTTCAGCATCCCAAACACATGCTCTATGATTATTCTGGTTTGTGCGTGTGCCTCATTATGGCGTTCTTGCATGTGTGTGTGTGCATTTCTGATGGGAGTCATCATCCATGGCTCCAGTGCATAGCCAGCATCCCCCACAAGGTGGCCTTGTGGGATGTCCCCCCTGGCGAATACCTGGTACAGCTGTGAGGCATGCCAGATATGGGAGTCGTGGTAGCTTCCAGGGCTGCCAGCACACACATCCATGATAATGCCCTGCGCATTGCACACGACCTGGCAATTGATGGAGGGAATCCCTTGCGGTTTATGTAGCGTCTACCCTGCTC
Organism: Protopterus annectens; assembly: GCF_019279795.1. NCBI lineage: Eukaryota > Metazoa > Chordata > Ceratodontiformes > Protopteridae > Protopterus > Protopterus annectens. The sequence continues at coordinate 1,777,308,511 of NC_056741.1, read as the reverse complement.
CCCAGGTGGTGACTTGATTTGTATGTGCGTACAGTCTATCGCACCCAGTACCTCCAGGTATTGTGCCACACGGTGGAAGTGGCGCATATTGCTAGCCAACTCCTCCTGAGATCTGGGGAAGTATATATGCTCATTGGCATGTGGTAACATGGCATCCAGAAACTGGTGTAGTACCCTGGATGCTGATGCCTGTGAGATGCCCATTATATCCCCAGTTGGCCTTTGAAAGGTACCTGTGGCCAGTATTCGCAAGCTTACACATACCTTTGTGTCCACTGGGATGGGCTCCCCTCTGTTGTTTCTTGTTCTCAGGCGTGGCCGGCACAGCTCCACTATTTGCTGTAAAGTGTCCCTATCCACCCTGTAACGCTCTACTATCTCCAGATCTTGTAGCCCCTGGTAGGTTACCCTTGGTCTGAACACTCTCCTTCTCCTCTGAGGCCTACGGTAGTTGTTGGCACCCTCCTCCACAACTCCGTCTGTCTCTAACACATGCTGATGGATCACGGCGGCACCCAACATGTACATTTTAAAAGTTCCCCGTGTGTTTACACCTATAGTGCGGCGTTTGGGAATACACGGCTGTGTTTTGTGTGCATTCACACTTTATACTGTTGTGCTGTACACCTGGTGATGTCATAGGGTGTGTCTGTGCGGCCGTATCTGGGGATTATCTTCCATGTTTTACCGTTGGCACTGCAACGCTGTTGCCTTTGGTGCTGCATTACTCTTGCCTGCATTGGATTAGCTTTTGACCTTACCTTACTGTTTCTGCACGTTGCGCCTACTATTTCCTGGCTTGCATCCTGCAGAGCCCTGTCATGTGTAGTTTCTGGGACATGGCATATCGTGCGTTTTGTCTGCCGCCGTTATGCTGCCTGTCTACTTGGCTCTGCTGTGTCAGTTCTTCACTCTTTGCAATCTGCTACCTCCCCTACTTTCTTTGCATTCATATGCCTCCCCTATCCCATTTTGCAGGTTTCTGCATGCAGAGTTGTCAGCTGCCACCAATTGGCCTTCGTGGGTTGATTACTGTTGATTGCTCATTACTACTCCAATTACACTGCTTCTGCATTTCCTCATATTCTCCGTTGTTGTTGGTGGGGTGGGCGTCACATGACTGGGTTAAGGGAACGTAGTCATCCTCGTGCACATGCATCTCTGCGCGCATTGTGTGCTCTCAGCTCAACTATTTCACCACACGCCGGTCCTGCTGCTGTGATGTGCAATGTACAGCCCATGTTTGCTGGGCTCCAATGTGCTTCCTCCTACAGTGGCACACCCCTCTGCAGGTGACATGTATTCCCACTGAGCCACTCCTCGGTGTATTACCGCTGCGCCGTTTGGTACAGCCTTATGCCGGCGGGGGTTTTGCGATTCAGTATTATCTGCCTCATTTGCATGGCATTGACTACTAATTCATAGTTACCGTGCAGAACACTGCCGCGACTCCTTGGCAACCCTTGCACCGTGGATGTGGCTTTCCATGCATACCATGGTGTATTGTGGCTGTGAAGCTGATGTGTATTACACTGCTCTTTTATGACATTGTCATATTATTTCATTGTTTAGCACCTTCCGCGGACATGTCCTGGGGTTCTGCTGTGAGTTTCTGTGGACATACCATTTATGTCATTATTTACATGTTGTGCATGTTTTCTTTTGACATTCTCTGTGTCTTTCGCCATTGGCATGTGGCAACAGTGTGATACCTGACGTTGACAGCCTTCCGTTACTCCTATGTCATGTTTGGGTAAATGTAAACCGTTTTTTTGGTTTACATTGCCGTGCCCTTATGCTACGCCTGCGCCACTTCGTGGATCGCTATATGCCTTCATTTGCATGGTGCAACACCGCACATGGGGTGTTTAGCATACCTACGCTGGAGGCGGCGCAAATCCGGCGCACGCCGGTAGTGCACGTGGAATTGGATCGTACCTGAATCGCTCGGCGGCCATATTTGGCATTGTAACGCCTACGCTATGCGTCCACCTGGCGCAACGTTCATGAATCCTGGGGCATGTATATTCAGGAACAACAATCGCTTCAGATTGTAAAAAACCTACCAGGGGATGGAACATACTAGACATTGTTTGTGTTCTTATAGAAATTACTGTCACTTCAAATCAAGTTTTGCCACCATTGATGTGCAATGATCATGGGGTTATAAAGGTTAATTTGTTGCTAGATAATTCTGCCAAACTGAAACCTAAACCAATACACAGAAGGTTAATTACAGATTATATAAAAGCAAAACAGTCACTATGTAAAACTAACTGGAGTGAGGCGTTCAGTGGAAAAACTGCAGATGGAATATGAAAAGTTTTGAAAGAGAAATTGTTTGAGTGCAAAAAATCAAAACTGTTTAACATCAGGATATAGGCATGCAACATCAGGTGGATATATTTCCATAAGAACAAGAATGTCTGATTAAGGTGAGAGACAACAAATATAAGAAATGGAAGAGAGGTTGAACTACAACTTTGAAAACTGAAATAAACAAGCTGGACAAACAGATTAATAACAGTGTGAGACAAGATCAAGAAAAAAATGAAGAAAATGTATATAAAGATATTCAGAATAATAGGAAACCTTTTTATAGATGCATAAGATGTGGAAGGGGTAAAGACACACAAATGGATAAACTGTGTGCAGATTCTAAAATTTATTCTCAGACACAACAGATTATAGATATCTTTTGCAAAATCTTATGCAAAACAGTTTGGCTCCACAAAAGGGGTGATAAGTTGTCCTAGTGACATCCAGAGTAACCCCAGATACTGAAATCAAACTAAATTATATAGAAAAAGAGCTGTAATTATAGAACTTAGGTTGTATACAAGTTTTATAAAGTCTAGGAAATCAAAAATGATGAAGTCATTGTTTGTTGGTTACATTAGACCCAAACTTGAGTATAGAATAACAATAAGGAAGCCCTATAAGAAAACAAGCAGGAATAAACTGGAAAGAGTCGTCTTCTTCTTTCGGCTGCTCTCGTCAGGGGTCGCCACAGCAGATCAACTGTTTCCATTTCTTCCTGTCCTCTGCATCTTGCTCTGTCACACCAACCACCTGCATGTCCTCTCTCATCACATCCATAAACCTTATCTTAGGCCTTCCTCTTTTTCTGTTACCTGGCAGCTTCATCCTTAGCATATTTTTCCCAATATACTCTGCATCCCTCCTCAGCACATGTCCAAACCAATGTAATCTTGCCTCTCTGGCTTTGTCTCCAAACCTTCCAACTTGGGCTGACCCTCTAATATACTTATTCCTAATCCTGTCCATCCTCGTCACACCCAGTGCAAATCTTAACATCCTCAATTCTGCCACGTCAAGCTCTGACTCCTGCCTTTTTGTTAATGCCACTGTCTCCCACCCATATAACATGGCTGGTCTCACTACCCTCTTGTAGACCTTCCCTTTCACTTTTACTGGTACTCGTCTGCCACAAATCACTCCTGACACTCTTCTCCACCCACTCCATCCTGCCTGTACTCTCTTCTTCACCTCTTTTCCACACTCACCATTACTCTGAACTGTTGGGCCCAAGTATTTAAACTCATCCACCTTCGCCACCTCTACCCCCTGCATCCTCACCATTCCTCTATCCTCCCTCTTATTCACACACATATAAAACCGGAAAGAGTACAGTGGCAATATACCAAAGGCATCTATGGATGTAAAAATTTAAGTTATTATGAAAGACTAAAATATTTGAACTTGTACAGTGTCTCTTACAGATATCTAAGCGGAGATCATATTCAAGTATATAGGACATTTATACACAACTACCTCTGGGAATGCTTGGGGTTATCAAAAAGTACTAGAGAATTATCAGACAACCTACATAGAAGATTCTATAGAAATGAGAGGTACACTAATTGGTTCTCTGACAGATAGCTGATGCATGGAACAGACTATCAAATTACATTAAAGCAAGTACTAGTCTAGATATTTTTAAGAGCAGCCTGGACACTTATTATGGGAATAAGTGCTTTGGTATATTGGCAAGCTAGAAGGGGATTAATGCCCATGCTTGATATATATGTGCATATAGTATGTATTTATGTATGTATGTAATTGTGTATGTTGCACTTCATTGTTGCAAACTGCAATGTTACTGCAGTAAAACAAAGGTTGCACACTCTGTATGAGAGCCCAGTACCATCAGTACTCCAGGCCAGGTTTTCACAATCGCCGAGGGCATTCATTGAATGTATCTGGTTTCAATTTTGGGTTGTCTGCTTCCTAGGTGTCCACCTGACTTTGCACAAACCAGATAAACACTGCCAAACCTGAAATTTATTTACTCCCCACCTCCACTGTGTGTTATATTGTGCATCACACAAAAAGTGCAATTAAAAATTTGAAGAATAAGACAAAAATACTTAGTAATGGACACATAAAAGTAAATGTCTGTTGTAACATGTTAAGGTACTTTCTGTACAAATCCACCACTACTTACTTCATTTCTGCACCAAGTTAAGAAATACAAGGATTTTCCATAATATTATCAAAGAATACATTTTAGGTTCAGGACTTACCTTGCAAATGCAGCAGATGACACAATTTTATTTCAGGTCTAAAATTTCCTTGTCTCTACTCCCATGGAATTAAAGTATTCAGGAAAAAACAAAATGAAGACTAAATGGTTGTTTTATAGCTTGTTGAATAGCTCTACCATACTGAAGATCACCTGTTTATGCTGTAATTAGTACCTGTTGAGAAATATCTGCTGTTTTACTGAATATATCATCTTCATTGGTGCTCTTTCATGTGTGATGCACACCTATGAGCTGCTGCTTGCACCTACACTGAAATACGGTAAACACGGTAAATCTTATTACTTTTCTCCGTTCCTGTGATATCACTCAAACATGCAGCTCAAAAAATGAAGGAAAAGTTGCAGACTCTCCACTAGAACCCAGGACCATCTGTATTCTAGCCCTACACAAACAGAATGGTGCCACATGAATAGTTATGTGACAGGGATCGAGAAATCTACCATTCATTCCTACATTTCCCCTGGTTGTGCATCGCACAAATGATGACAAATGATGACAAAACTTTAAAAAAATTAAAGCGGACAGAGTTGACACATTTTAACAAACAATAAAGAGGATAAAACAGAACTTGTGAATTGTGCACTGCTTACATACACAATCATACTTCACAGAACTACACGTACACCTCTGTAAGTGTAACCTGAAACCCCCACCTGATGTTATCATTCACTGTTGCCATCCATTGAATACGAACACTGTGGAAGTGCCTACAGGAAGTGAACATCCCCACACAGTTACACTTTTTGGGATTCAGCAATTCTAATGAGTTTTGACCTCATTTGCATCTTCACAGTGCTGACAGCCCTGAATCTACATGGTTGGTAAGTATTTAGGCAGGAAAACTGAAGGGGAGCACAATGTTGTACACACAATGGAGGGTATTAGTTCACTATATATCTACACAGGGGAATGCAGGTTTTGATAACATTTGACTGTATTCCATCAGATACATACAACATATGCTTACAGGACAGTATGAATAGTCTCTTTCATGGAGTTTACACTTTTAACTGTCTACATTAGTTACAAGTATATTCTTCATTGGGGGGGTGGGGGAGCAAAGCTGTATTTATGTCATGGCACTTAAAAAGGAATTGTTGCTATTGCTAATCAAATCTTCTAGCAACCAACGTGTCTAATTATGTCATAATGTGTGTGGGGTTACATGTTACGGTCAGTTCTGCATAAATCTATGGACTTTTACTTGCTTTTATTTCTGTGTAAACTTTTTTCTGTGGCTGTTTTCAGAAAACGTTTGAATACATGGTGAACATAAATGGCTGCTTTACAGCTTGTTGAATCATTCTACCATGTTGGTTTGCTTAATTAGCATACAATTCAGCTACTTATTCTATAATTTGCATGCCATGGAAATTGCCCTGTCTGCCCTTGAACACCCACAGCTATGTTGAATTTACTGAATCTAAAAATTTTTACAGCCATGTACACATTTTGCTGCAATGTACACATTGTCAAAAATGACCGTGTAGGCTTTATTGAATCCCTGCCATATTTTTATACACACACGAATAAAACCAATTGTCTAGTCAACTAATCAAGCAAGCCATAATTAAATAATTATTAAACCCTTGCAGGCATGAATGCATTAAAGTTTATTACTTTGCAGAGAAGTATTGAAAATGTTGTGTAATTATAAACTTAGTACAGGTAAGTAAAGGACATACAATTTTACTTATTCATGAAAATAAATGTAATGCAGGCTGGCAACCTATAAAAAGAACTTTGGTTGAACAGGTTTAGTAGTTCAGTTTTCTTTCTTCGTAAAGTATTACCAGTTGATTTATACATCTGTTTTTAATTTTCTGGAAGGACAGCACAGCATAATATGCAATAGTATCTTATTGATTCTGAAGAACTGTTGAATTCACTATGAGGACAGGTTCTCAAATCTGCAAAAGAAAGGAAGGAATCATTCTAAAAACAGTTACATATACGAAAGGCAATAACAATAGCCTTTTAATATGCATAGTGTATGCTGTCAGGGAAGGAAGTCTGCAAGACTTGCTCTTTGCTTCTAGAGAAATATTTGAGGTAGGAGTTGTTGAGCTACTGCCACCTGGTGGAAGCTGAGGAAAGTGGTCATTTGGTAAGGACTACATGGCATGTCTAAACAAAGAACCATATATGGAGGTTTGCTTCTCTTGTAATGTCACCACGGTCTATGCGCCACACTGAATTATGACAATGTATCCCTATATGTGCACATGCACCCCCAGACACAGGCACAGACATAGTAGCATGAAACTTCAGCCATTATTGTTATCCTTCTGATAGATTGCCAACATGAAGAAACAATAAACTATGATTGTAACCAGAAGAAAAGTAAATATCAGTAACATTAAGAAATGTTGTGATTGAATAGCAGCTCAACTAACAGGTTTCTGGGACACTGGCTATTTTTTTGAGGGACGGGGTGCTGGATGGAATTAGGATTAATAAGCAAGGAAGCTCAAAATGTGATATTTGCAGGCCTGCAAAAATGATAATTCTAAATAGAATAGGTCTTCTGGCTCCATGGTATCTACGATAGCTGATATGTCTCAAGTGGAGGGAATGAGGATTAATAAGTAAGGAAGCTCAAAATGTGATATGTCTCAAGTGGAGGGAATGAGGATTAATAAGCAAGGAAGCTCAAAATGTGATATTTGCAGGCCTGCAAAAATGATAATTCTAAATGGAATAGGTCTTCTGGCTCCATGGTATCTACGATAGCTGATATGTCTCAAGTGGAGACTCTTTTTTATAAGGTGTCAAAAACATGGAAGAACAAAGGAGACATGTTTCATATAACATGTTCATTGACTTTTCTGAAATTAGAAGTTTTCCAAACCTTGACAGCTGACAGTGGGAGAAGAAGATAACCTATCATTAAGGGTGTTAGGGTCACAGTTTGATCACTGATCTGAAATGGATTGAACTATATTGTTTTTGAGCACTGGCCCTCTTACCTGCTCTATTCAGGCTTTGGTGTTATTTCCGGCTTTTTATCTGTCTAGCTTGTGGGCAACTGATCAGCTACTTATTTATTTTTTTTTAAGTTAGTATTGTCATTGCTGACCTCTATATTTGACTGGTCAGACCTTTTGACTCTGACCTCAGTTCCATGGTCAAAAGTTGAACTACAGAGCTTCTTTGGAGTTGACCCTTTCCAATCTCTAGGTTAACACTGGGATAACATTTACCTTGATCGTCACTTTTTCTGCACCTTGACCAAACCAGGTTGGTATTTACTACCTTAGTAAGGTTTTCAAGGCCTTTTCCATCATCAAGCTCAAAGCTAAACATGTCAGTAGTGATGGTGCTTGGTGTGAAGAAAACAAAAACACTGTCTTCTATGTTAGCATTCCTGGCAGGAGATTTGTGTATATTCATAGATTAACTTGTATTGCATGCCAGCATGTCTAATTGTGAAATGTAAATAAGTTTTATAAATGTTGAGTATTTCCCTGTTTAAACTGCATGTTTAAAGAATCTGTCAGTGTTTTGATACATTTCTAATTGCATATTTGAGAGGGAGATTCTAAAGTACTGTGGAAAATCAGCTGAACAGTAGGTGATATCATTAGAATGTTCCTAGTTGTTAGGTGGTTATTTGAGCAGCTGATTGACAGGAAAATATTTTTTCAAACAGCTGACTGTTATTTTTTAAAAATAAGACAGCTGAGACTGCTAAACTGTGCACTTAGTGAAGTGCTGAGCAGTTTGTGAAGTACAGTCAGTTACAGTGCTGTGAAGTCAGTGGACACCCAGGAAAATGAGAACTCATCAGAAAATGTAAGCCTGCCTTTGCCTTGCTGTTATGTGTTAGATTATCTCAAGAGCAGTATTCTCTAGTTAGATTAGGAAAGTTTAGTTATTTTGAAAGAGTTTTTTATTTCTAGAATGATGGACTTCTATCATACAGTTTAATTTTACATTTCTGGTCAAATAATTCTGGTGTTTACTGAAAGCTATTGATTTGCATTCTTGTAATCATTTTATTTATTATTAATTGTTTTTCATTACTTTACATTATGGCTGGAAATCAGTGTTTTCCTTTAGATATTAGAGAGTGTTTATACCTGTTTGATACTCCCCAGGTCCCCTCGAAGGTCTGGCTGCTCTAGTCATAGCTATCATTTATTTTGATATTTAATTGTCTTAATTGGACACCCCTTTAGAAGGGGATGAAGACACTCTGATTGGTGGCAGAATTACCATATTATTTTGGGGAAGGACACAGCTGAAAACCTGTGTCAGACTTTCCCAGAAGTGTTTGGATGTGTGAAATTTAAATTTACTTTGAGTGTGAGCATATCAGTGGTCTTAAAATGGGACATATTGCTCTGAAGTATGTAATAAGGAGTTACATTAGGGGTGGACAGAAGTATACAGTCCAGTCTCAGATTATAGAGCATGCTCCTGTTGTGTTCTTAGGGGAAAATTGTGAAATATTACTCCTGTTTAAGTGGCAGTGTAACACTGGAGTCAGTAGTGAGGATTAAAGCTCCTTATTTACTGACACAGGCTAGTAAGGGATATTACATTAATTGTTGTCAGTCCAGTAGGATATAGCCAGATGTCACACTTGGGGTCAAGCTTCCAGTTTAATTTCAATGCTGATAGCTTTTGTTAATGTAGGATGACCATGTGCCATCCTCTAATGCTGGAATATCTACCAGTGGAACCTGTGAAACCATAAAGATAACATACTGTGCTGGTTCTTTGGCCTGCTGACAGTGAACAAGTTTTACCACTGAGTCTCTTCTTTGTATTCATTAGCACACATAGCCCTGTGAATTCTTCCTTATCTTTCTTGTGAATTCTTTCTTATCTTTCTTGTGACACTGTTTGTGTGATGTGTTGTAGCATGGCCCCTTCACTATGGTTCTCCAACTGTAATGCAAGTGTGCTAATTTACTAAGTAGCCCTTTTGTTACTATGCCAGTCCTAATGCATTACTAGTAGGTATGGTTTGTAATGCACTACAGACTCCATGATATTTAAAACTGTATTGCAATACAGTGAATATTTCTGTAGACCCCTAGTACTTCCTCCTCAGTTGTAGAGAAGAGCTACGAAGCTCACGTGAAAACATTCTGTGGGTGACATCAGTGGTGGTCAGTGTCTTCTTTGTCACATAATTGTCAATGTCAATACAGCACATGAAAACTATTTTCTAAGAATCATAAAAGTAATAGTTCTTCAGCTAAAAAGGTCATTGCAAATAATATGCCAGCTCATTAACACATTCAAAATATGTTAAATTATTTTTCATCCATTTACATAAAGGATACACACACTTTATAATCCAGAGAGTTTCCCTGAAAATATTAACAGTTTATAGTTTAGTATATTTATTAAATATTGACATATTTAATGTAATGTACCTTCATCATCATCCTTGTCCTCCTGCTTTTTGCAGCGCTGACAGAATATGGTTTTAATATTCTTTGCTATTTTTCTAGCCTGCTTTTCTGCTTTCTGCATTATGGAGGTCTGTGCAATTCTTTCTTGAATATTCTTTATTATTCTAATTTAAATGGAAATACACAAAAATAAGCACTTTTCAAAAGTGGAACTAAAACAAATATAAATGAAAACCAGTGTTAATTTGAATGTCATTCTATTCATTGTATACTAACAGGGTAAATAGTTGCAGTCAGAAGACAACATTTAATAGAAATGTAGACTTAAAAACCTCAACTAAAACATTGTAAATATGGTAAGCTTTAATTCATTAGGACTTGTTCAAGCCAAACCTTTGCTGTAATAAATCTATGGGATGCAGCTATTAGAAATCAATCAATAAGAACAGTAAAACACGAATATGTGTAGCATTAGTGCTGCTACATTTATTATAACTGCCCCTCTCCAAAAGGAAATTGTGTCTGTGCCAAAAATGGCAGCTGATACACTATGCCTTTTATGCCATTTCGCAGTATATGAAGATACACACTGAAGTATGAGTTAAGTAATTAAAGCTGTCTGCTGGTCAGTAACCACCTTGCCTATATTTTCTTCTCTGAGTACTGTTCAGGGGATGATGTTCTTTATTTACAACAGATAAGTGGATAAAGATATACACAGTGAGACAGATAACAGATAGCCAAACACACCAAAAGAATGGAAGGATGCTTTTCCATATAGTCTGACGTTTGTTTTATTTAGATATTTAGCTATGGAGACAGATAAGCAGGTAGACTGATAGCTTGATAGACTGAAATACGTGACAGAGATACAAAATAGAATAAATTGAGGTTCAGACCACTAATTCCCTTTACATGGGATGAGCTGGTATGCCTCCATAATCCCCACCCAGTCATACTATTTTTTTACTCAAATGATTTTTATTTTGATGAAATAACGCAATAATTTAATACATTCATAACATCCAATAACTATCTACAGGTGGGGAGGGTGGCCTAATGGTTAAGATGTTTGCCTTATAAACACAAGGTGCAAGGTTTGAGTCTCACGAGGGATAATTGACTAGGCTTAAAATGGCTCGCAAGGGCAGTTAGCTTAGTACTAACCTATTTACATTTAGCCTGACAAAAAGGATTCAGATAAAAACATTTGTAGTTAAATAATAAGTTAATATGTAAACTATGATAGTTAGGAAGAGTTTGATTCCATCTGTAAGGTATCAATCAAATTCAAAACTTTCCTCTCCATGGACTATTAGCCAATTGCTTAGGAAAAGTTCTTAACTCTTTAGTTTGTTTCTCCATTAGTATGCATTTCTTCAGTGATGATAGGAATTCCTCCATTGTGGGTGCTACATTAGAGTTCCATCTTCTAGTTATACATTTTCTGGCTATTGCTAACATTCTCCACAACAAATACAGATCATCATATTATTATTATTATTAACGACATTCAATAAAAATAAAGACTTTGTTAAAACAAATATATCAGTATAGATAGCTTAAAGAAATGTGTTAATCTCATTCCAATATGGTTTAATATTAGTACAGTCATAAAAAATATGAGACTAGTCAGCATTAGTGGACAGATGACATCTCCAACATAACTTGCTGTTTGAAGGGTTCATTTTTGAGAGTTTCACAGGTGTCAGAAAGGATCTGTGTAGAAATTTCCAATGAAAAATCCTCCAGAATTGTGAGTAAGAAGTTAGTTTAACTGAAAATAAAATGTTTATTTTTATCTTCCATTGATAATGATACTTGAAACCCTTTAGTTAGATATTGCCAATAAGAATCTTTAGGAGCTGTCTTATAGACAATTAAAGTGTTATATAGATATGATAATTCATTCTTAACATTGATATTATTATATAGAATTCCAAAATCCAGTTTATAATTTTTGGTACGGTTTTGAAGGATGAGTTATGTATTATTCTACACAGATCTTTAATGTATGCTGTGACACTCTGAAGAACCAACCAGTCATTAGGGGATAGGCCATAAGTTGACAATATACTTTGTGTGTTCATAACTTGTTGGTTTTCAATACATTGCAACCAACAAAATAGGTTATTATTTTCCCATAAACCAAACATCTCTGTATGTGTTTTATCAGGGAAAACCCTTGTAATAGTAAATGGTATTAAAAATCTATGCCACATTTTTATATCTAGATTTGTGTTAATGAATTTTCTAAACACATCAAAAATGTTGTTTATTAGTGTTAGTTTAGTTAATTTTTGTGTGCTATACTGTAAATTTAAACTTAAATAGTGCCATATCTTGTTATCTTTGTCAGTTACCAAAGCATTCTTTGATAAACAATTTTCATTCATTAGTATAAAGGCATGTAACTGTTTCCAGTTGGAAGAGTATCTAGGATTTATCCAATTCTTTTTAAGTTTCAGTCTCTGGGAATTTTACCCCCTCCCGTTCCCATTTTCTGATATGATGAGAATATGCCACTCTATTTCTTTTGGGGTACCATATGAATTCCATCAGAGTTGAAGTGATTTCTTTAAGGATTTTCTTTCCTGGTGGAAGTATAAGGGCTTGTGCTATGTATAATATTTTAGGTAACAAAACCATTTTTATCAGTTGTAACCTATCATCAAATGTTATAAACAAATTATTCCATTTGCTTATTAATTTTTTGATTAAGTCTATGGCTTTAGCATAGTTAAGCTGTAAGGTTTCCTCTATATTCTTGCCAAGGACTATTCCTAAATAATCTAGAGTTGAAACCTGGTTTCCAATAATATGATTAACTGGAACCTGTGTGTTCTTTTTTTTATTTAATAATAAATATTTGATTTAGATTTGTTGAAGGAGTGTCCTGAGATTTTTTGGAAATGTGTTGTTACTATATCCACTTCACCTAACACTTCATTAGAGTTGGATAAGGTAAGTAAGACATCATCAGCAAACATAATTATTTTAGAAATATATTGGTTTTATATATATATATATATATATATATATATATATATATATATATATATATATATATATACATCTTATCTTTGCGTTATTAGGCATTAAAATGGCAAACATTTCTATGGCCAGAACAAATAGGATAGGGGACATGGGACATCCTTGCCTAGTACATCTAGTGATTTGGATTGCTTTGGAAGTAAAGGGACCTAATTTGACATATGCTAGATTATTTTCATAATTTTTCTTTATTATTGTTATAAAAAGGGGGAAAATCAAATAACTGTTAAGACTTTAAATAAATAACCCTAATTTATGGAGTAAAAAGCCTTTTGAATATCTAGACCTATTATCAATGCTTCATGATTTCCTCTATTAAGGTAATCTATCAGAATTAATACCCTTTTTCTAATCTAATTTTAGATATGGGTATTTTTAATCTATTGACCATAATTGACATAAATTGTTTATAATCATTATTCAACAAAGAAATTGTTCTATATGAGTTGCAATAATTAGGGTCCGTATTCTCTTATAATATAGGGTAAATTAGAGAATATCTCCAAGGAGGACGAATATTTGCAATTGCTTGAACTTCAAGAAAGGTTTTATGTAGGAGAGACATTACAGAAGAAGGGAACAATCTATAAATTTCTATAATTAAGCCATCTATTCCAGTTACTTTATTAGAATTACTTTAATCCCATCTACAATTTCTTTTTGAGAAATAGGTTTTTGTAAATCTTACTTAAGTTCCTGAGGAATTCTTGTTATGTTGGGAACTATATTCTCTAACTTCTCACATTCATTTGTACTTATTTTTTCTTAATTCAATTCTTGAATCAACTGTTCTTACTCTGTGGAAATCTTCCTTCACTATACCATTACACAAAGGAGGGAACTCAACTGACCCCACAAACTACTGACCCATTGCCATTCTACCCCCTCTCTAAGATACTAGAAAAATGTATTCATACACAGCTTCTTAACCACCTCATCAAACACAAACTACTCACCCCCACCCAACATGGATTCCGTCCCAACCACAATACTACTACTGCCCTCATTTCCTTCACTCACACTATTGCAGAGGTAATCGATAACAATAAGCTTGTCTCTTGTCTCTTCCTCAACCTCTCAAAGGCTTTTGATACTGTTTCTCATCCTTTACTACTATCCAAACTCTCAGACCTACACCTATCCACATCTTCCCTAGCATGGTTCACCAGCTACCTAACCAGAAGGCAACAATCCATTAGATGGCTCTCATCCATCTCCCCCTTCCTTCCTACCCCCACTGGTGTACCCCAAGGATCCATCTTAGGTCCCGTCGTGTTTAATGTATTCGCCAATGACCTGTCTACCTCCTGCAAAGAGTCTTCCCTCATACAATATGCTGACAACTCCACACATATTTATCTCCAACAACATCTCCAAACTCCATACCTTAACCAAACAAGTGTTCCTTTCCACTGAGCAATGACTATCTGACAACCAATTGATTCTAAACCCCATAAAGGCTAAACTCCTGCTGTTCCTTCCCCAATCTCTTGCCCATCATAAACCATCATTTTTCATCATATCCTCAAACAACACAACTATTCAACCTGATACCCATGCAAAACTACTTGGAGTCATAGCAGATGACAAACTTCAATTCAACCTCCACTTACTCCAATGCATAAAGAAAACACATAAAAAACTAGGTCTACTTTATCGAAACAAAATAATTCTCACCCCAGAGGCTAGACTGACACTTGGACAGGCACTACTCCTCCCCTCCCACCTTTACGCCACTCCTATTCTCACCAACATACAAGTCACCACCCTGAATAAACTACAACAAATCTATCACAAAATAGCTAGATTCATCATCAACTTACCATACAACACACACCATTGTATTGCATTAAACTCTCTCCAATGGCTTGAACTCCCCCAACAACTGCTTCTATCTCAATTTCAAATACTACACTCTATTATCTACAAATCCTCTTTCTGTCCATCTCTCTCACCCTTAGTCTCCACCTATACTCCATCACAGACCCTTCGTACATCAAACCAACAGCTACTAGACATATATCAACCAAACAAATCTATTGGGAAAATACTCTATAAACATACTGTCACCAATGCCTGGAACAAACTCCCCCTTAGCCTATGATCCATTACTCACTACACCCAGTTTAAAAATTAACTAAAAACTTTTCTACTTAACTCCAAGACTTGCTCTTCTCAAAAACCCACCTAGTCTCCCTCTCCTATCTCACACTTTGCTACAGACCATTCTGAAGAAAAAACATTTTTTTTGATGATAGAACTTCATGTATGTATTTTATGTATTAACAGCTTTGTAATTGTTCTCTTCTATACTCAACTTTGTTATTATTTGTACTCAACTTTGTTATTATCAACAGCTTTTTAAATCCTTCAACTATGTTAGTATTATACTTCTGCATGCAATCAATGTACTATTATGCAATTTTCTATAGCTTTTCGCCTCCGGTCTCCACTGAAAATGGGCCAAAAACCCAGTTGGACTAACCCAGTTAACAAATGACAATAAATAAATAAATAAATAAACTATTTTATCTTTATGATGCTTTGCATAATGATAATTAAAAGCCTCCAAAATGTCCCCTATGTCCGAGACTTTTTTCCTTTCATGAAAGATACTATCATTGTTATTAATTTTTTATTGTATCTTAACTTTCATATACAGGTTATAAAGATGCTTAGGTGAGGTAGCATAAGAATTTAATTTCAGTTTTTCCATAGCTAAATTAGTTGTATGGGATAATATTTCATTGTATTTCTTATTTGCTTCTTCTATTTTCCTCTCATTATCTATAGCAATTACATTTTTATTAGATTTAAGAGATAATATTTGATTTTGGAGTTGCTGTAACTCTGAGTCCCATTCTTTAATTTTATTTGTGTACCAGCTAATGGTTTTACCATATAGATAGGCCTTAAGAGAATCCCAAACCATAATTGTGTTTGCTTCAGGTTTGTAATTAATCTATAAGAAAAGCTAAAGTTCAGAAGTTATCCACTATTTAAAGTCTTTCATTTTTGTGATATATGAAGGAATCCTTGAAATAATAACTAATTGACTGAATTCCAAGTGTATTGTTAACAACAGGGAATTATGATCTGAAAAGGGACAAGGTTGTATTGAAAAATTCAAGATTTTAGAATAAAGATCTTGTGAGATATACATTTTATCTGTTCTAGTTTGGGTACCGTGTCTATAGTCCTGGTGTGAGAATAGTAAAGAATTTGGTCCCAAAGCATTAAAGGTATCTTTTAATTTAAACATTTTGTTCATTTTTTAACTGTCTGGCTGAGGGCAATAGTCTAGGTGATTTCCTATTGGTAGTTTCTGTAATATCTGTGAGACAATTGAAATCACCTCCTAGTATAATATTACCTTTAGAAGTAGTTATAATAAAGTCTAAGTGTTTCTTAGCTAGTCCAACCCCCATACCCGGGAACCAGTATAAATTAACCAGGGTCCAAATTCTATTATTAAACTTAAGTATAACTAAGGCCATGAGTCCATCATTATCTACATGTTTGTAAATTATTTGGGGATTTAAGAAAGTCTTTTTCCATATAATTGTTACTCCTCTGGTCTTATTTTTATAAGTAAATTGAGCAATTATTGTGTATTCCTTAGGGTCCCACATAAATGTGTCATTTATTTTAAAGTGTATCTCTTGGAGAAAAACTACTTGAGCCTTGTTTAGTTTAAGATACCTTAGTAGGTTGGCTCTCATATGGGTTGTTAAAGTAATTAGTATTTAAGGATATCAAAGTTAAATCCATATCAGAATTCTTTAAAGATAACAAATAATAAAGTAACATGTATTACTAGAATACCCTATACATAATACTCTTCTTGAATAGACAATAGAATATCAGTTGTTGTATTTCTATTTATCACAATCCAAATAACTTTCCCCATGAAAGATAAAAGTAAAACAATTGTGTCAGGCATTTCAAAACTAGAAAAAAGTTAAATAACAAAAATTAGCATATTTCACTCTGATATAAACTTTAATACACTCTATACATGGAATGAAATAAATTCCTAGTCTAGCAAACAAAACTAAATCTGCTAGACTACCTCTCCCAACCATCAACCTTTGTTGGTTCGAGCCCATGAAAACAAACTAAAACAGGGAGAATATATTATAAATTAAGAGAAAAATAGTAGTGATAAACAACTAATCAGATATTAATTCCAGTTAGGTTTTAGAGATGAGTTACATGCACTATTATTAGAAACATTAAACATTTATACAGTAATTGTTCACTAAGAAAGCAAGAGACATATTAGGATATATATAATCTGAATTTAGTGGTTAATAGACTAAGGAAACATTAGCTTTATTAACAATCTAAATGATTACCCAAAATACCTAAGCATGTCATCTGTATTAGTTCTAATAAAAACTTCAAAATGGCAGAACAAATCTAAGAATTATTTAGCATTTGTATTTACTTGCCCTCTGAATAAATAATATCATGACAAACTCCTACTAAATAAAAACTTCATGAGAATTGGGTGTTAGCACATAGTGAGTGTGTGTTATTCCCAAAAGATGTTAACATAGATTTTTAGAAATATTCCATAAGACATATTTGTCCTTAATTAACTCCTAAACTTTTGGAATAGTAGATGTTTAAATAACTGACTAAAATCAATAATAATTAACTGGCATCAGTTAAAATGACAAAAATGAGTAAAAAAAAAAATTATTTATATAAAACTTACTATGTATAACAGGTCTTAAAAATGAATGACTCAAAGACAAAATTAAGATAGAGATAGCTGTAAATATCTACCATAGTAATAGGGTAATACTGAAACTCATAACTTGTCTGTTGTGTTATCACAAGTCATAGATATTACTGAGCTCTTTCCCTGTCATAAAGTGCTAATATACTAAAAGACATGACTTTATACTAACTCAAAACATGACATCTGAAATATAAATAATATCTAGGATACAATAAGGAAATCAACATATTAAATGCAAAGTAATTATAGTTCAATCAAAATTATTCACACATATATATATATATATATATATATATATATTTGCTAGGATTTAGTATGGTTCTTGAGTATCCTTACAGTTATTACCATTAGTCATAAGCATTTCCTGTAAATGTATAAGCATATACTAAACACTTGCTAACTGCATAGGAAAGTTATTTATAAAGATCTATTTATAAAAAACTCCAGTATATTCACTATAAATAGTGGCTATAATTAACTGTTTACAAGAAAAAATAACATTTCTATATATATTTGATTACAAAATATAGTCACTATTATAAAAGGGAACCATGAATAAGTTTGCAGACAGTGTAGCTCATAATTCTTGTAAAAGAAGCCTATAATGCTATATTAATCAGAGACTTGACATTCACAATTAGGCTTGCATATACACATTAGATGTAATGTAATCTGATCTGCACACATAGAATGCCTGATGTCATGAGCTAAGAAAGAAAGCTTCACTTCTTAGATTTCAAACTGACATTTTCCCACCCAGCACACTACACAGTACCGTTTCCTGACCTCACTTTAACTATGTCACAAAGCCTGCTTATTTACAGTAACAAATGCAAAGTTTAACTGTCAGATACCAAACAGTAAAATAACATTCAATGCCAATAAGAGAGAAAACAGCACTTTAACATTAAACTCTACAGGAAACATAACTTGTAACCATTTAAAAACCTTGTGCCATAAAACATACAAGCATATAACTGTCAGAGAGACCCAATTTATGTCAAAAGCTGGTAAACAGCTTTTTGTTCACACAGATACCAATATACTATTTTTGTAAGGATGAAGAGTTGTGGGAACAAAGGGTTGGCAGTGAACCTTACAAATGGAAATTGACAAGCAAGCAAGAAATAAAACCAACTCAGTAATCAAATTTGCAAAATACACAACAAATACAGAATATGAAGGAATGATCCATATACTGTATGGCTATCAAAAGCAGAATGAAGATCTAACTCTAAAAATGTCGCTTAACAACAAATATGTGGCATTTAATAGCATTGCGCTAGAAAAGATTTAAGGATGTTGGTTCTATGATAATGAATCCAAAAAATAAGGCTCATGTTTTCTTACAGGATTACTGTTAACATACATGTTTTATTTTCTAAATGCCTTCATGTTCATCTTCTAATTTTTCATAAATTGTCTAAACAGAATTTAAATCACATTGAGTGATACCAGCAAGAATCCTGACAATGTTTACAACTTCACATTTGAGCCTATTCTGCCTTAAATGAACAATCCCATTAAAGCTATGTATATTTCTTTGGGGGAGGATGCAGGATTTCTGCTTAATCTCCAAATATTGTCCTTCCATATATCAATCCTGAAAAGGTAATTTCAAGATAGCAGTGTATCTTGCCTTAAAATTCTCATGTTCATGAACTTCTAATTAAGATGTCCTGATAACAGCAAAAAAAAAAAAAAACTTATTTGATGAGGATCTTAAATTGCTCTTCTCCAGGTGAATGAAAGTAAATTTCCTGAGCTGTGACCTCACGATGAGCTGAGGATTGCTGATCTTCTAGAATGTTATATCACAATGTACTGTTTGAGTGATGCTGATTTAGATATTTGATGGCACAATTGTCATGTTGTTAAGGAAATGATGTGGCTTGCTTATATTTATTTACCCATTTCCATATGCCTATATGTATGCACATATCATGTTTACATGCAGTATGCATATGTTTATGCTGATTATAAATGACCATTTTACCCAACAGCCTGCCATGTACATATTTCTGTGCTACATTTACCAGCTGTTAACCTCAGCTGAGGGAATGCTTCGCCTGTATGGAAACTGATAGAGCCCACATTTTTGCTCACTATATTACCTTTATAGGGCTTGATTGTTAACTTTTTTTTACACCACTGACGGTGGCTTCAACCCAGAATAACAATGATGCACCACCTCACTGAATTGCTTGGAGATTTGAAACGGAAGGTATGTTGTCTGATAGTGGGGTCATACACTGGATGCAGTCAGGTCTTTTCAGCATCTGTCTAAGTTCTATAATAATATTCCGATCTTTGCTGTAGATATGCCCTGTCAATCTCACCACTGCTGTATGTTATCTTGCTTGTGATGGCATTGTCTGTCTGACATAATTGCCTGTACTCTGGTGGGCCTTTTATTCTACCTATTACTGAGGGACTACTGTACTTCAGTCATTTAGTAGCACTTGATTGTGAGAGTGAGAGGGTATCAACATCAGTTCAAACTTTCAGTGCCTAAGACTTCCAAGAGTTTGAGGGACAGTGCTTTTAGCTGAGAAGTTCCTAACAAAGGGCACCTCCAAGTAATAGAGAAGAAGGTTATTCCTCCTGTAGAAATCTTATATGAGCTTTTATTCTTTTTTAACAGTCTTCAGGTTACCTAATCACGGTGCCATGTGGAGGACCTTGCAACCTGTTTGCTGTATGTTGATGCAATATCTATACTGATGCAGTATTCCCCTTCTCTGCATACACATACTCTGTATCTATGACTATCAGCAGTGCTGCATGTAGACATTAGTGCGGGCTTTAGTGCTATGATGTAATATTAAAAGAGCATCTATATGGCAGATTAAAATAATCCCTGGGATTCATGAACAATCATGTAGGCTTCGTGTGAAGCGTACACGATGTTTATGTGGCAGCACGATGAGCAGCAGTGCTAACTGCATATGCATGCTGCTCATTATGCTAACATAAATTCATGAGTGCTTCCATTACCAATAACAGTATTGGTAGCCAGAAAACTGTATTGATCAGCACAAGCACACACACACATTCACTATTCCTGAGCAAAGGTAGGTAAATAAAAACAGACATGATGTTATTGGATGCGACAGTTACAAAAAATCACATTGTAGCAGAAGAGAATTACATGACACATGAACAACACTGACATGCTGAGTTGAAATGACAGATCATAAGGACAGTACATACATAATGGGATATCTGCACAGTGTGCATTACATCCATATAACATGACAGAAAATAGGAATGGCTCAGAAGCCGTAATCCCCTTTTTCAAGAATCAAGCCCATGCCATCAGTGTTAACAAGACCTGTGTATTAACTGTGTACACTGTAGAAAGAGGCATAACACATTCATGAGGAGGGTCACCCTTGAAAAAAATTATGCACTTCAGTAGTATAATAGTTATGCATCCCATATGAAGGTGTGTGTGGTGTTACAATTGTGGGACAGAGTGTGATAAACATAATACCCTTGCATAAGACACCCCTGCTTGACAGTTATTATGCCAATAGATAACAACAGATGCAAACCTCACACAGTGATGCAATGCATTCCCCAGAGCTGTGTATTGTCAGCATATGGCAGAGGAGTTAGCAAGGGGTATTTTGACAAATAAATTCAATTAATGTGTAAATTAAGAAAGGGTCCCTGAGAATGATTAATATATCAGCATGTCAGACTGATGTCAATTAAATGAGTATGCTCATGTGCACACAATTGTGATCAGTCTGATATCAATGTTCCATGGTCAAGGACAGCTTGTCTGTATTTCTGTACACATACCACCCAAGAACTGGTGCACACACAATACAACATAGTACTTAATGCATGTGCCATGGTAGCACTCTCACCATTACATTAGCAGAACAAATGTATACTTTCAGGAAATCAAAAGCTATGTTCACATGTGTTTGTGTAACATATTAAGAGATAACACTGATGTGATGTAATGGCTGTTGTTTGATATCAGTATGTTCACATAAAATTAATCCTTATACTAGAATTGAACATCAAGCTGTACAACTCCTCCAAATAATTAGATGGCTTTTAGCCACATTTATCACAGTGGAACTGTTACTACAGCTGTTAAACTCCACCTATGTGAAGTAATTCAATCAGCTGTACTTTATTTGCCCATAAATTTTATCTGCTAAAATGGATGGGAGAGGCCTCTGCATGTACAACGTATAATTATGGGGGATGTCTTTCCTGCAGAACAGTTAAGGACACAGATGCTTACAGTCACTCGATGCTAGTTTGAAACAGATGCCCATGCATTGGAAAAATTAGCACCGTAGTCAGATCAATGAATCTGCCATGGTGCAATCACAACAGATTGCCATATATGTGGTTATGTGAAAGCATTACATCATGTGTATGAATCAAGGAATATGTGTCCCTGTAACTACTTAGAAAGATTCTTGCAGTATGTCAGATATCATTGCCTGATACTAGGTATATTGAAACACACCTATAGCATTCTGCTGTTGTCACTGTAACAGTAGAACAATTATGTACAGTGTGGATATAATCCTGTATTGGAACACGAGCCTTACTTAGGCAACAACATAGATTACATTATCTTGTGCCGTCAATTCTGCGGAGGTGTTTCATTACAGCTGTGATGTAATGACAATCTATTCAAATGACAGTCAGTCTTCAATACATATTTTCCAAAGGAAATGTATAATAAACTCTTATCATAGGAAACATCTACACCTGAGTATAGCACATGTGGGTGACAACACTGTTAACAACATGGACAGTGAGTGTAAACAGTGATGTCAAGATTTGAATTATATAGTTAACATCACAGGTTAATGAAGGTTTGCTGAAACACAAGGGTGACTATGGATTTATTTCATGACTGCGATATTGCACATTTCAATGGATGACATCACCATTGTGTATTACCTTCATATTACTGCTAAAAAGTACTTATACAGCACAAGTACACCGTATAGATATACATAATTTATGTATTTGCAGGCTGTTCTGGACAGTAAGAGGAAGAAACACTCAACTACAGATGGCAGCCATTCCTATATTTGAACTCCTTACCCATGCAGTGAAATAATCTACATGCAAGTATACTGTATGCACATGCTGCAAGAGAAGCCTGACTGCATGTGAGCCATACTGCATATTTGTAAGGATGACATCAGCTGTGCCATGCAAACGAGATGTGTGTGCTAAAATTATTTCTACAGCTATATGATATTCTAAATGTAGTCAATTCTAAGAGGTGAAACACACTATTGCATCCATTTGCATTCACTCACACGCAGTCAGAAGAGTCTCACCTCTGTATTCAAACTCCTATCGACTGGCACTGTCTACACACAAGTGTATTACATACACATGCCACAGGAGAGGTATGACTTTTGTGGTGTGACAGTGCATTATTGAATGATATCTCATCGGTGTGTTCCAGACAGTATGCATTTGTAGACAGAGTGAAAAGGGGATGTGGGATTGATATGACCATGTAAATGTTTCTCTTGAGGGGGAGTCAAATGAGCCCTCTTAGTGAATTAATCCTTCAGTGAAGCAATGAACCCATCCTCACATAAGTTGGTTGCTGTGAGATTAAAATCTCTACCTATCTAGTTATATAATCTAAAGGACACAGTACTTAACACAAGCACCACCACAGGTCTACTGTATACACCGTGTGAGTGCAGTTTATAGAGGATGACATCAGTGTTGTATTGCTGAGACAATAATGTTGGGAGAAGGATCTGACATTGATGAGGACATACCCAGCAGTGTAAAATTACACCAGGCAACTATCTTATTAAGGCCACAGTAGTTAAGGTCATATTTGCACAGCTCCATACACATACACACAAGTTGAATGCTGTGAGATAAGAATCCCCTACCTATCTAGCTATACATTCTAGAAGACACAGTACCTAATGCAGGTGCCACCACAGATGTCTAACTTTGATAAAGTGAGAGTGCACTTTATAGAGGATGACATCAGCATTGTGTAGCTGAGAAGATGATGTTGGGAGAAGAGTCTGACGCCGATGTGGATACATCCGACAGTGTAAAATGTATGCCAGGCTACAATTTTATTAAGGCAAGCAGTAGTTAAGGTTATAGTTTCAGGGTCTATATTATATAATCGCATGTGAACAATGTCAATATTGTGGGGGGCTGCACCCCCCACACCCCAGATAAATATATATTCCAACTCTGATATCGCACGACAGTGAGGAAAGGGCAAATATCCCACTCTTCAATGTACTGCAATTTCAATAACGGAACTTTGAGTTCCGGCATTTTCAATCACTAGAGTGTTCGACATTGTTTGCATGCGATTATAAAATATAGACCTATATTTTCACAACTCCATACACACAGGGTGACTGCTCTCATGCATGGGCAATATGGATGCCTAATGCCAAGAATTACTTTATGTTCCAATGCAGTGGGGATAACAAATGATGATTTCTGTGCATCACGGCTGCATGTGGTTATATATCATTTGTTAGTATTAGTGCTGCAGTGCAGAACCAGCTGTCCAGAATGAAGTGGTCAATTAACCGCACAGCTCACTGCATTTCACATGAGTACATTACACAATTGAAATACTTATTTTTGTTCCAAATCACTTCTGAAAGTGCAATACTGAGAAAAGTATTTGAACAGATGTTGACAACGTGTAAGTGCATGTGTGATGATATTTTGATGTGCTAAACTGGGAATGTGAACTACCAGTGTATGGTGGTATTTAGTGGTGCTCCCTGGCAACCTTTTCACAAATAAGATTCACGGCGGAAATGTTGTGATTCTGATTATATATATATATATATATATATATATATATATATTGTGTGTGTGTTTGTGTGTGTGTGTGTGTGTGTGTGTGTGTGTGTGTGTGTGTGTGTGTGTGTGTGTGTGTGTGTGTGTGTGTGTGTGTGTGTGCGCGTGTGTGTGTGGGTGTGTGTGTGTGTGCATGTGTTCCGCAGGTTTTTATTATACCATTCAATGTTAGCTCCCAAGCTCAATTCACAAATGAAGTGTGTTGTGGTTGGTTGCCTTCCATGATATGCAGTGAGCAGAGTTCTCTGCTAAAGAAAACAGAAAAACTGAATTTGGGTTGCCTTTTTGCAGTGCAGACAGGCTTAGGGGTGATACATTGCTGTCAGTGCTCTTTGCAGTACATAGTAGAGAAAATCCAACTGCAATCCAAGCTTTTTCTGTGGCACAAGGTGTAAACTCCCTAAACTAAATAAAAATGCAAAGTTGTAGTAGGGTTTGACTCTAGTATGCAGACAATTTTACAAAGAGTGTCAGAATGCGATTATTATATTAAGTGTCTGTCATGATTTTAAGAATACCTAGGAATGGCTATGATAAATATGTCTCCTGGCAAAATTATATATGTAGCAGCTACTTAAAATGTTTATGCTACTACACACAGACATGATTCAAGGGAAATCACAAGTTAACTGGTATACAATGCTGTGTAAGGCAAACACTCACTGCATTATGCAATAATACTTGAAGTGCCATTTAGCATGACATACTACAGTTGCTAATTGCCAGACTTAGCACAACTGCTGAACACTACAAGTGGTAAAACAGAAGGGGCTTACAGACATACACAGGCAGCTCATTCACAGGAAAGACATTTATAAAAACAGACAGTATGAGTTTCACCTAATGCTGGATACGAACCATTTTCAGGAAGAAAAAATATGTCTAAAGACTTGAATATTAGCTCTAGATCCCACCAAAGAAATGTTATTTTATACAAGTCAAAGTCACACATTTGAAGGGACAGTGATACCCTATTTAACTAATGGAAGACGTAGCTTTTATTCTTCAGCAAAGTAATGGCAGATAGAAAATGCAATAACATTGCATTTACATTCATCAGCCTAAGGAGTAGTCAACAGTACAAAGGGGTGAGGGAGAAGGGGTGAAGATAGATGCAGACACAGAGACACATATGAAGGGGTGCTATTATGGGTCATTAATGTACATCTTAATGGTGTGTCCTCAGCATTAATCAGTCAGGCTCTGTATCAGGAAGTGATGGCTGTGGTGGTGAAGAAGCTGTAGGGCAGGCAAAAACTAATACTGACATGGGTAGAGTAAGGGTGGTTTAATAATTTGTCCTTATGGACATGGATATGTTTGCACATTTTGTATTTTTGCAGCAGTATTCAAAATTGGTTCATGAAAGTTTGTTAATGGATAAAGTTTAAGATGTATGTCAATAAAGATATTGTATAATGTCACAGTAAAAAATAATGTGGCATATATCTTGACTTCAATCCTTGATACTATGTCCAAAAAGTAATCTTCAGACAAGTGATTAATGCCAGTGCTCCACAGAGAAAGTTGCACTTTGTTACATCCAATAGTCAAAGAACTGTTTGAGTAACTGTTGCCAAGCATTGCCTTTATTCTGCCTTTACTCTGTATTCCAATAATGCAGCATGTTTAAGCATCTTTGCACGAGGATAACTGGACCACTGCAGGTGATTGCAACAACTGACTAGGTTTTGCCATTGGACATGAGCAGCCATTTTCTGTCACTTGGCAGTGGTGCACAATGCCAAACTCCATGCAAAGGCTGAGGTCAAAAGATGAAGGCTTTCTTATTAGCCATTTCTGGCTATGTGTGCTTTGTGTGATTTTACTTTTTGACCAGATTAAATGTGTGAAAAAAGGGTTGATAGGAAAATGGTGAAATGGGTGAGGGGAGGAAACAGGGGAAAGAACTGAAGAATTTGCAGAAGGGTAGTGGGAGAGAACCATAGCTATCCACTTCTTCACAACATAAATGTAGGTGTGTAAACTGAATTTACTGATTGTGGACAGTCACCAAAACAATGGTAGGTGACAACAACAGAATAATGATGTACAGCCAATTGTACCAAATCAACTGTGTCTAGAAAACACATAGATGAACTAAAGAGCTATGTATGGGTCATTATTTGTTGTGGGACAGCTGGTTATGTTTTACTTTCACAGAGAGAATAATGTTGGGGAAGGTGCTTAGGAATGTGAGGGTAAGATAGAAAAGTTAGGTAAGGAAACAGGTGCAGAGCTACAGGACAAACAAGGCAGACAAAGATGGCAATAGACACAAAAGGTTGGGGGGCACCATGAATGGAGATAGGTAGGGAGAACTGGAGGTGCACTCATGTCAAGCCCAAGAACAGTGAGAACCTAGACCTCACCCTCAGAACTGTGATCACTGTCCTTTGTCTAGTTTACCTGGTCAGTGCTCAACATAGCATTGTCTTGGCAATGTGGTGATGCACCTTTTCAACACAGCTAATTCAGGCACCAAAGCACCTTTTCATAATACCCTCCACCAACCCTATCAGCTCTTGGCTGGTGAAAAAATCACCACCTCTATTAATACTACTTTCAGAGGGGTCCAGTGCACCAGCAGCCAGTGTACAGCAACCTGATGCAGATGGGGTAGGGGTTGTGGAGGCAATGCTGACAGCTTGAGACCCTAAAGTGCTGCCTATTGCCACTGCAACCTGTGGACAGATGGCATGCTGATCTGCAATGGTTAGTCTATCTCTCTGTCCTGCATATGAGGTTCTGTAAGCAGATATGTATGACAACATAACATTTTAAGCATATAAAATATTCCCCCACCACAGAACAAAAAATAATGAGAGAGAAGGTGTGGGTGAGACAAAAAAGAAAGAGAGATAGACAGAATTAGATCCATGGCATTACTCATGACTATATAATTTCAAACAATGGACACATGATAATCCAGTCTATACACCTTTGCAATATCCAGGTATGATGAAAGGTCTTATGCTGTTGTACCATTAATCAATTGTGCTGCCATGATATCATAAATATAAGTATTTATTACACTATACTGCATACATTTACATTGTATAGCCTATTAATGGCAGTTGTCCACCAGGCAAGTTTGTTTTTCCTTAAAGATCTTGCATGGTTCTATCAGGTATGGCAGAGTCAATACAATTGTACAGGTGCTTGGTTAAAGCATTGGTGTACAACTCAGCATAGGTGTCTGTTCCATCATTGGGGGGAGGAGCTATGAAGCTATTTATGCCATCATGTAAACGGTTGTAATTTTACTTGGCGAAGTTTTTTTAGTCTAGTTCTTGCTAAGGGGGTGTCTTGTGTTATAGTTACTTTTAGCAAGACTGATTTGTGGACAGATCTCACCAGGAATGGCCACACACTGGGGGTGGTACAGTGGTCTCCCATATTGGTGAGCACCAAGTCCAAGACGTTTGAGTCCCTTGTGGGTGTGTCAACCAGCTGGTCCAGGGCATTGGAGTTAAGGAAGTCTAGGAACCTTTGGGCAAGTGAGTTAGAACACATATAATTTACCCAGTCTATGGATGAGTAATTAAAGTTACCTAAAACCAGGGTGTTTGGTTGCATCTTGACTGACTCAGGTAGATCCAAGTAGGCCCCTAATGTATCCACTGTCCTTGCTAACTGTTGTATTAACTCAGCATGTTATCAACATTAATATCACATTTACTCCAATTTCTTAAAATGTTGCATTGTGTCCCTCTCACATCTGTTGTTAGCATGTCCATTTTTACTTATGGTCATGTGTAAAAAATTTGCAACAGGATTAATTATTATTACATCAATATGGATATCTTTCTATTTAAAATGTTTGTGACAAAATCATCTTTAACTGCACTAAATGAGTACATTTTATCCATTTCCCTCACCTTATATTTATGCCTGCATTATTAACATTGTATTCTGTGCATGTTCTCCCCACTTAACATCCCCTGCATCTTAAGACAACTTACTCTTACATCGTATAAACTATCCACACATGCTGGCATAATAGGTTTGCCTATTGATAAGCAGTTTAGCTTACACGGTGTGCTCATAATTTCCAGTATCATTTCATGGCCACGGACACTGCTGCTTGCTACGTAATAGTCCTTGGAAATGTGTAAGTGGGATGAGCAACTTGCATATTTAATGAACACTGCTGCTCAATGCACTAACACAAAGCCTACATGATTGTTAATGAATCCCAGGTACAGGTTTTTTGTCAGATTTCAGAAGAAAAGTCTCAGCAAGTACAAAAGCTACATTGCAGAAAGGCTATTTTCCTACATTAATAAAGGCAAGACCCTAATGGAGATAAAACAGTGTCTCAAAGAACATACCAAGCAATTGACTGACCTGAAATTGATGAAATTCATACAGCAGTTAATCTTCAAGCCTGATAAGGAAAGTTTGTAGTAGAGGAAGCTGTTTGATGAACCAGATTTGCACAGGTTATAGTGTTTTCCTGTAGTGGATCACAAACAGTTTAGTCTCATAGGCAAGCTGCCCTTGCAGGCTATTTTAAATCCATCCAATTTTCATTTCAATGGTGAGAATCAAACCCTGTACCTTGTGTCTGTGAAATAAACACCCTAACCATTATACCATTATATTAATTCCCAACGTCTTGCTCTATGCACCTCAGAGGAAAAGGGTGTGAGCATGTGCCATACATTTTAATATTTGACCCTGATTGCATAATATCTTGTTCACCTTTCAAATTATAGTGATCCATTATACCTCCACAAGAAACAGCAGGTATGGAGAGGTGTGGAATTGTGAGTAACCAGCTTTTCACCAAAAAGGAAAGATAATTAAATTATTTTAATTATTTCGGTTCTGCTTAAAGATTTAAGTCACATTTATAGTGATCTGTGTGGTGATACTACTTTGCAGTTTTCTGCTCTGTTCCATCTTATTACATTTTTTAGTTTGTACTGGGACATTAGCCTTGTGTTTTAATTAGCAGTTGTAGGTAGAGTGTGTTTCTGCATTATTCTGCACTTATTTCCACAAGTAGAATTACTTGCAAAAGCTATACATTTGTATTTTAAACCTTGCTGGGCCATAGTCTTGTAGTTTAATTCATAGTTGTGGCAAAGCTGTGCTCTTCTGCCAGATTTGTACATTAATTATTTTACTGCTTTTCCCCCTTAAACACTGTTACTGGTAAATTTCTGCATAATGTGGTGCCTTAAATTGTAGACTTCAATAGTAAGAGAACTATCTCTGCTCCAGTTTGTATTCAGCTTTTGAATTCTGCTTCAAAATTTAAATGTTTGCATTCAGTGTCTACCCATCTCCCACTAACAGATTAATCTAAACATTCTGAAAGAGCTCCAATACTGCCTTTCTTTGACTGAATGCCTCTGTAGCTAGCCTCCATGTTCCTTGAAATGTTCCCATCTCTCACACTCTTTTGCTATTGTTGTTTTATAAGGCTGTTTCTCTGCTCTCCACCCCTTATAATAATCTGATTTCCAAAGTCCCTCCCTCCCCGCTTTCATTTCTGTTGACTGCTGTATAAACTGTTATGTACTCTTTCCACACATTGTTTTCCATAGATCCATGATACGGAGTGCCCACCTAGCAAACCAGTGCTGCTCTTGAGTAAACCTTCTTTACTACATATTGTTTCCTGTTCATTTTCCAGGAGCTTAACAATGCTTGGAGTCCTAGCCTGTATTCCAGAAGTGTTTTGCTTGTATCCAGTGCCATCCAGGCAAATTTAAGAACCTTCGCTTGCTAAATTGCACTTAAATTATTTTGAGTGATGGCTACAATTTCCCGCTTTTATCTATGCATTTCACTGATTGTTTTGTAAAACATTGCTCTTCCTCTCACGATTACTGCTGTAAATGGTGTGTTGAAATTGCCTTAGGTAAAGGATTTCCAGCAAGGTTCTTAAGTGATTTGCATTAGCATTGCACTTGTGAGTCTCTTCCACTGTGTTTTTACATTAGGATGACTGGGTTTATTCATCTTCTTGTAAGATGAGGTGTTTACCTGGTCTATATGAGTTGGGAAACAAAAGGACTCACAGTGCAGTCACTTCCTTGTCCAGAAGGCTCATTATTTAGTTTTATCTTATTTTTTTTCTGTGCTGCTATAAATTTTGCATGTTTGTGTGAGCTAGCTGTGCCCTGTACAGTAGCAAACACCAATAAAGTAACATTTCGCTGTAGAGTGGTCCATTAAACTGTGCCCTCTAAAGCAGCACTATAATGCAAATGTCTTGTGCACCGACAAGCTTAAAGCATCTAGTTGGATATTGAGTGGCAATACCTACAGATTTAGTAGAATTCAGTATTGGGTAAACATTAAAGGTGGTAGAGTGTAGCACTGTTTAGCATAATCTATTCCAGTAAAGCACCATCTACACCAACAAAGAACCCTTATTAGCCTTCTAACCCCAATAGACTACCCCCTTGTGGCTCACAATTCAAAGGACTGGACAGTATGGATATGAAATTTCCTAACTTCTCTGAAACCATCTTGGTGGATATGGACATCCTGAGACAATGTAGCAATTGTCTCATATTTACAGGCAACCACTTAATCTCAAAAAGAAGCAGATACAGTATGCAAGAGGTGTACTTAAACAATGACACTGGAGGCTGAATTCTCATTTGCAAGCACACATCAGGTTTTCGAAACCATATAAGACACCCACCTCTTATAGCACACAACGCACACATAGACTAACATATACTGAGGTACTTAAAAGCGATCTTCCTAAACAGGAAAGATTGCCTAGACCACCAATTGTCAAAGCTATACCTCAGCAAGCCCAAAGGCAGTCAGAAAAAACATCTAACACCACAAATAGCTGTCTTTCTCAGTAGAGCCACAAACACTATGCCACTAGGCAAGCAAACAAACACACTTCCCGGCACTCTACTCATGGGGGACTCCATTGTAAGATGCACTAATGCTCCTCTAACCATGCTGAACAAGGAAAAGAAAACTGTTAGTTGCTTATCTGGATCTACGATCCACCAAATCACACATGCATTCAAGTCATTATGCCACAGGTACCAGTATGCTTCCATCATAGTCCATGAAGTTGTAAATGGCCTGAGATATACCTCCCTGAACTATATGAAGAGAGACATCATGGAGCTTTAAGACTAAGCATCTCAGGCTGGTATGAGCCTAGCACTGAGCAGCATATTAACATCACCGAGGAGCAAAAAATTATTTAACAACTAGCTGTCGTTCGGATGTCATACTATAAGGTCTGCACCTGTCCTCTCTAGGCTTTCGAATACTGGCTAAAACTTTATTTACTGCCATAGTGCCTTCTTTAGGCAATGCCAAATTGACAAACCTACCGACATAGCAAAATTGACTCAACTGAACCTCAAGGTGTTACTGTTCAATGCCAGGAGCCTAAATAATAAAAAAAAATACTCTTCCTTCAGGCCCCCCTCAGTCTCAAGAAAACAGAGACAAGGTTCTGAGCAGCAGAAAGTACCCTGGGATTGGGTGATTTCAGTGCCTTCCTCACTTTTAGTCTAAAGGTGGAGGTGTTTCAATATACAGCAATAACAAGCATACCTCTAGGGTGGTCAAACAGGATGACATGCTGGATGATGTGCTGGAATTCCTCCATGTGCAAATAATCATAGACAAAATCCCAGACCATATGCTAGCAAGCTATAGGTCACCCTCCATGTCCCAAGAAGCTCATAATTCATTCTTGGACCTACTGAGGACACTTGCCATCCAACCTAACACCCTGCTCATCATGGGAGACTTTAATTACTTCTCTATAGACTGGGAATCTTACCTGACCTCAAATCAACAGGCAAAGAGATTCCTGGACTTCGTAAATGCAAACACACGACCAAAAAGATATACCCACTAGAGGCTCCAACATACTGGACCTTATGTTCACAAATATTGGAGAATGCTGAACCCCCCCCCCCCCCCCACAATGTTTCATCCTTCTTGTTATGGTCTCTCATCTTCCCTGATAAGGTCTGATCATAAAGCTGTCTCCTTCGAAATCAAAATCAGCTCTGTAATCCCATTAAAACCAATAACAGTTAAGAACTATTCCTAGGTATGAGTTATGCTCATGATGAATAATGCATTTTTTATTAACAACAGCTGTTTTAGCTTGAACTGTTGCAACTTTCTATATTGTATTTTGTATGTGTCTTGGAGCTTTTCTCCCCGGGCCTCTATTGAAAATGGACATGTATCCAGTTTGACTAGCTCGGTCAACAAATGTAAAATAAATAAAAATAAATAGGTACATTACCAGCTTTTAAGTGATGGTTTGTCAAAATTCAGTACCCCTTTAAACCCCAAGAATACACCAGCCTATGCTGAATTGCTCTCAAACACTCTGTATAATTATTGAAAACAAACTGTTGCTGAACCAAACAAACCAAGAAAAAACAGACTGGTTCAGTGAAATCAGAAAGCGACAAAGTCCACTCAGCGATATTTAGTCTTAACGCACCTTTTATTACAAAACAAGCAACGTTTTCGCTACAACCCCTGCTGTAGCTTCCTCAGAGTACAAAAATAAGATCTGTAACAGTTTCTTTTTAAACAACAAAGCGCGCCAAACAGTGAGGCAGCGCAACATTGTTAAAGGTACAGTAAGTGTAAACATAAACACATATTTTCTTCTAAGTCTAAAACATGTCCTACCAAGAGAAGTTTTAGGACTAAGTCATTTAATTAAAACCTTATAGTCATTGAGAGAATTTAAAATAAAATAATGAAAATGAAAACCATTGACAAACAAACCGGAACCTGTCCGGACAGAGCTTGCATATACCATAAGCCCTAAATGAGAAATAAACATAGGATGTAATGCCGTTGTCAAAGACAACACCGATCCACACTGAACTTGGTGCTGGCAGGGCAAAAGTCCTCATGTTTAGGTGTCGCTGAACCAGCTCGTAAAAATTCACTAAGTCCTGCACAGGGCAGAGTCAGCGACTACTAAGT
Source organism: Protopterus annectens (assembly GCF_019279795.1). NCBI lineage: Eukaryota > Metazoa > Chordata > Ceratodontiformes > Protopteridae > Protopterus > Protopterus annectens. The sequence continues at coordinate 1,777,274,948 of NC_056741.1, read as the reverse complement.
AAATTAAATCTACCCCACTAGCCAGAAAAAATCATGTCCTATGTAGCCAAACTTAAATTATTGAAAATATTTAAGATATTTTAAACGTTAAAAATGTTCTATCTCTAAAAGTGTACCTATGCAACTCCTTGTTAGAAGTAAAGCGATCACAGTCATGGCGAGACCAAACCAAAAAAGACTGTTAAGCGTGGTGGTGAAGTGTCATGATCTGAACTTAGTCTAAGCAAGAACTGAGGCCAAGTAATCAGTCCTGCGAAGAACAATCAAAAAATCCACCACGCTTATCATGACCCAACAAGGTACATTACGAAAATGATGGTCAAGTAACAATTATAAAGTCATCCTATAATTCATATGGAAACAAAATACCATGAACATCGGACAAAATTGTGATGACCGAACCAGACAATACACTTGGCGTGTTACCAAAAAATCACTACAATGCAAATCTGGTGTATATTTGAGGTTACAAATCAAAGTGTTTTAGGGTTATAAAACCAAAATGAATAAAATCCCCTTCCCCCTTTGATTCCATACCAGGTTTGAGAAAGTACAAATACCATTAGGATGTCAGGCACATTTTATGCAAAACAGCCAAAGGCGTAAACGCGCCAAGTGATCCCATAGTGCAGGGGCTAAGAAAGATAATTACGTCATACAGAGTGTAGTCTGAAAGCCCCCAATTAGAAACAACAAAGGTAATCCAGGTTGAAAGAGTAAACCGCACGGTGTGCGGACCTAAAAAAACTATAACAATCCAAGAACAGGAGTCCCCAAATTCTAACAGTTGTTGCTAAGAAGCAAAATATATAGAACCTATCCAATCCCACCGGGCCAAGATGTCCCCATGTATTCTGCCTATGGGAATGTAAGCCCCAAGGGACGGGGGCATAAAAATACATGGGAGTAAAAGAATCCCTAAGAAAAAACAACCAGGTTGTTGGGTAAAAAGTGTCCTCCCTGGATTGTGTGACAAGGAATAATGAGAATGGAACTCAAATCATGAGTCATATTATCATGAGGGGAGACCCTAAAATAGACAGTCCCTGAAGTGTAAAACGAACTCCAGGACATGTTAGTGTAGTTTTAGAAAAGCTAGACACAGGGAATGGTGTTATCTCAGGTAGCTCTTTAATTTTAATAAACAAGAGATATTACAATTATCATTTAGTCCAGGTGATTGGAATGCATCAAGTTTTAGTTGCCACTCTAGTTCTTTTGTTTCCAAAATTATAGAGACAGGACCACCTCTAATATTATGAGGGACATGGTCAATAGCAGAAAAAAGGAAACTATGGTCTTTATTAAGTATGATGTGTTTAGAGAGCGCGTTATCATCTTTGCTTTTTTTAATGGCATAGATATGCTGGTAAATTCTCCCTTTAAATTGGAGTTCGTTTTACACTTCAGGGACTGTCTATTTTAGGGTCTCCCCTCATGATAATATGACTCATGATTTGAGTTCCATTCTCATTATTCCTTGTCACACAATCCAGGGAGGACACTTTTTACCCAACAACCTGGTTGTTTTTTCTTAGGGATTCTTTTACTCCCATGTATTTTTATGCCCCCGTCCCTTGGGGCTTACATTCCCACAGGCAGAATACATGGGGACATCTTGGCCCGGTGGGATTGGATAGGTTCTATATATTTTGCTTCTTAGCAACAACTGTTAGAATTTGGGGACTCCTGTTCTTGGATTGTTATAGTTTTTTTAGGTCCGCACACCGTGCGGTTTACTCTTTCAACCTGGATTACCTTTGTTGTTTCTAATTGGGGGCTTTCAGACTACACTCTGTATGACGTAATTATCTTTCTTAGCCCCTGCACTATGGGATCACTTGGCGCGTTTACGCCTTTGGCTGTTTTGCATAAAATGTGCCTGACATCCTAATGGTATTTGTACTTTCTCAAACCTGGTATGGAATCAAAGGGGGAAGGGGATTTTATTCATTTTTGGTTTTTATAACCCTAAAACACTTTGATTTGTAACCTCAGATATACACCAGATTTGCATTGTAGTGATTTTTTGGTAACACGCCAAGTGTATTGTCTGGTTCGGTCATCACAATTTTGTCCGATGTTCATGGTATTTTGTTTCCATATGAATTATAGGATGACTTTATAATTGTTACTTGACCATCATTTTCGGTAATGTACCTTGTTGGGTCATGATAAGCGTGGTGGATTTTTTGATTGTTCTTCGCAGGACTGATTACTTGGCCTCAGTTCTTGCTTAGACTAAGTTCAGATCATGACACTTCACCACCACGCTTAACAGTCTTTTTTGGTTTGGTCTCGCCATGACTGTGATCGCTTTACTTCTAACAAGGAGTTGCATAGGTACACTTTTAGAGATAGAACATTTTTAACGTTTAAAATATCTTAAATATTTTCAATAATTTAAGTTTGGCTACATAGGACATGATTTTTTCTGGCTAGTGGGGTAGATTTAATTTACTTAGTAGTCGCTGACTCTGCCCTGTGCAGGACTTAGTGAATTTTTACGAGCTGGTTCAGCGACACCTAAACATGAGGACTTTTGCCCTGCCAGCACCAAGTTCAGTGTGGATCGGTGTTGTCTTTGACAACGCATTACATCCTATGTTTATTTCTCATTTAGGGCTTATGGTATATGCAAGCTCTGTCCGACAGGTTCCGTTTGTTTGTCAATGGTTTTCATTTTCATTATTTTATTTTAAATTCTCTCAATGACTATAAGGTTTTAATTAAATGACTTAGTCCTAAAACTTCTCTTGGTAGGACATGTTTTAGACTTAGAAGAAAATATGTGTTTATGTTTACACTTACTGTACCTTTAACAATGTTGCGCTGCCTCACTGTTTGGCGCGCTTTGTTGTTTAAAAAGAAACTGTTACAGATCTTATTTTTGTACTCTGAGGAAGCTACAGCAGGGGTTGTAGCGAAAATGTTGCTTGTTTTGTAATAAAAGGTGCGTTAAGACTAAATATCGCTGAGTGGACTTTGTGGCTTTCTGATTTCACTGAACCAGTCTGTTTTTTCTTGGTTTGTTTGGTTCAGCAACAGTTTGTTTTCAGTGTTTGTGTCATGGCTACAGGAATTTCGGAAAGTCCTGGCAGCCCGAATATTTTCGGGCCCCACATTGACCAGCAGGAGAATAACAAGGATATGAACAGTATGTTAGCAGCTATCACAAAAAGACTTGACATGCTTTATGGGCGCATGGACCAACTAGATTCTAGGATTGGGCAAGTTCCATTGAACAACAGCACATTAGGTACAGGTGCTTCTTTTTTGAACAGCTCTGACCTTATCACAGCGGCACAACGCCCTAACCAAACGCAAACTGGAGGTGCTCCCATTACCCAGACTACTACATCAAATAGGACCGGACTTGGCCCTACTGGTAACAACCACCACCCGGTGCTTATTGGCGTTCCCTCCTTACAGGACTGGATTTCTGATGCCAACTGTGTTTCTTTTGGGCAACAGGGAGAACAGGAACTACCGGCACAAACAGACGTCAACTCCACGGACTCAATGGTGAGCAAACTCCATACTTTTGACAACAAGTTGGTTAAACTACGTAAATTACAACTAGAAGTCTCTTATTTTAAACAATGTGTGAATGATAAAATCATACCAAAGGGACTACGTAGCACTTTTGCTCCTACTGGTCTCATAAATGATGACTGTTTTCTAAATGACTTAAGATCACTTTTTGACCAGCAAGGTCTCCAGCTTCTTGATTTAATTATCAAGCACTACTCCTTGCATATCTCAACATTAACTGTTCAACTTAATGATTTAGATAATTCCATTAAGGAAGACCTGGACTTCAACAATTTTAAATATGATTATACACGTATTTTTAACAGCATTGATGCACTTCTTTTGAAACTGAAAGCTAACAAAGTAAAAAAACTGAATCGGGACAATCTGGCATACCAACAAAATAAGGCATATGAAAAACTTTTTCTTCCTCGTATCCATCCTGGCAATGGCCCACAACAAGGTACTGAACAAGGTAGGCTTGATGACGAATTTGATTCATACCAGCTTCCCTCAACATCACAAAATCTTCAGGGGCCTAATACAGCCCCCAGACGCAGTAACAGAATTCGGGCCAACCAATTCAATGGGAATAAAACCAGGAACAATATCCCGTCCCAACCTGGTTCTAACTCTCCATTTCAAAACCAGAATTCTGACCACACTGGTTTTTTAGGGACAAGATACAACACCAGGTACCAACATCAGAGGAGGAACTGGAACAACTGAGCCCTTTTTTGATGGACAATAGGGGTGAAAACACACCCCCAGATTTACCTGTCATTTTAAAAAACAGCAAAGGGGACTTTAACATTTACAATTTCACTGATTTCAGAATAGAGCAAGAGTTGATTGATCTTCTTGCACTTGGTAATTCATTTGTCCCCACTTGTCATTTTAACCTCACCGACACCATTATTGATGTTAAACATTTTACGAGAAAATTAAATTTGGGGTTGTTATTTTCCTCCTCTATGCAGTGTGAACTAAACAGCTTAAAACTTTCAAGTGTTTATAATCCCCCCTTACATCCTATTCTAGCTTTATTTGAAAAAGCTTGTGAGGTTGATTTAAGACATCTTGAAGCCCAGGCTAAATTTTTGGCAAGGAAACAAAATTTTAATATCACAAAAGAACAGCATATCTTATTAAGGGAACTTGAAAACATCCCTATCCGAGTTCTTAAACCTGATAAGGGTGGCGGGCTTGTCATATTTAATAATGATGATTATTCAGAACGGATGCAGAAGATTCTTAATAGCCCAGCTTACAGGTCCTCCTCACTCAATGAAATGAATACCACATTTGTCAGAAACAGAGGTTACTTCAGGGACTTGTTTCTAGCAGGGAAAATTAACAGTGATGTCTATCATTTTATAGATATCACTTTACCTAAAACACCTATAATTTTCGGAATCCCGAAAATTCATAAAAACCTACAAGATCCACCAATTCGAGCACTCATTGATGGGAGGTCTTCTATGACCCACCCTTGCACCCGATTGGTGGATAATATACTTAGTAAATACCTAAAAATGATACCCTGCATTTGCAAGGATTCCTGGTCCTTTCTTTCTAACATCAATCAATTAAAACCTGAATGTGACTTCAACTTTCTGACAATTGATATTGTGGATTTATACACTTCTATCCCTCATCAGGAGGCATCAGAATGGGTTGGATTACTTTTACATGAATTGGGAGCTCCCCAAATGGAAATCGACACAGTAACTGAACTTATAGACATCATCCTTACATCTAATTTTTTTATCTTTGAGAATCAATATTTTCTACAGACTCAGGGTATAGCCATGGGCTCACCCTGTGGGACAACTGTAGCAAACATGGTAGTAGCCTACTGGGAGAAAAAATTTCTTCTTTCTAATCCCCAAGTAGTGAAACATCTTATCTACTACACGAGATACCTGGATGATATCTTTATCCTTTTCCAAGGTTCTGAACAGGATGCTACTTCCATTATTGACTTTATGAATGGTACTACACCATTCTTTAAGTTTACTTTTCACTTTTCAACTGACTCCATTGACTACTTGGATGTCTACCTTGAAAAAGTGGACTTGGATAATACATTACTATCATCAATACATAGGAAACCCACTTACTGTAATTCACTTCTCCATTTTTCAAGTCAACATCCTTTCAGACAAAAAAGATCAATAGTCAAGGGTCAGCTGATTCGGGCAGCTAGAATGTGTAGCACCATGGAACTATTTGACAAGGAATGTACTTTACTCTTTGACATGTTTTTAAACCGGGACTACCCAGTTGACTTATTGGAAGATCTTATTACAGAAGTCACCACTGAAAGACAGGAGGGCTTTTACAAACCTTTACTTTGCAATATGCTAAGACATTCTGGGGATGATCTTATAACTGAAGATCTAGATTTAACACCACCTTTTTCCCCTTCTTGTAATCTAGAAACAGTTTCTAGTAACAAACAAAACAAGTTCTCCCTTAGTTTTATTACAGTGTATAACATGGATTCTAGGATGATAAATTCCATTCTATTCAAAAATTGGTATCACATCTCTAGCCACAGTGGCTTAGGAGAAAAACTTGGGGAAAAAACACTAATAGTCTATAGGAGGGGTAAAAATTTAAAAAACTTTTTGGAATCTAAAAAACATCTTGATTTCCATTCACGGCAGAAAGGCAGTTTTCCATGTGGTAACTGTAACTTTTGTAAATACATTAGAACAGGGTACACACAGACTGTAAATGGCAAAAAGATCATTTGCCATTATAAAGTCAACTGTAATACAAAATCTTTGGTTTACTTAGCACAATGTGTTTGTTGCCCAGCTTACTACATTGGGAAAACTGAGCAAAAATTTAAAGAGAGAATTTACCAGCATATCTATGCCATTAAAAAAAGCAAAGATGATAACGCGCTCTCTAAACACATCATACTTAATAAAGACCATAGTTTCCTTTTTTCTGCTATTGACCATGTCCCTCATAATATTAGAGGTGGTCCTGTCTCTATAATTTTGGAAACAAAAGAACTAGAGTGGCAACTAAAACTTGATGCATTCCAATCACCTGGACTAAATGATAATTGTAATATCTCTTGTTTATTAAAATTAAAGAGCTACCTGAGATAACACCATTCCCTGTGTCTAGCTTTTCTAAAACTACACTAACATGTCCTGGAGTTCGTTTTACACTTCAGGGACTGTCTATTTTAGGGTCTCCCCTCATGATAATATGACTCATGATTTGAGTTCCATTCTCATTATTCCTTGTCACACAATCCAGGGAGGACACTTTTTACCCAACAACCTGGTTGTTTTTTCTTAGGGATTCTTTTACTCCCATGTATTTTTATGCCCCCGTCCCTTGGGGCTTACATTCCCATAGGCAGAATACATGGGGACATCTTGGCCCGGTGGGATTGGATAGGTTCTATATATTTTGCTTCTTAGCAACAACTGTTAGAATTTGGGGACTCCTGTTCTTGGATTGTTATAGTTTTTTTAGGTCCGCACACCGTGCGGTTTACTCTTTCAACCTGGATTACCTTTGTTGTTTCTAATTGGGGGCTTTCAGACTACACTCTGTATGACGTAATTATCTTTCTTAGCCCCTGCACTATGGGATCACTTGGCGCGTTTCGCCTTTGGCTGTTTTGCATAAAATGTGCCTGACATCCTAATGGTATTTGTACTTTCTCAAACCTGGTATGGAATCAAAGGGGAAGGGATTTTATTCATTTTGGTTTTATAACCCTAAAACACTTTGATTTGTAACCTCAGATATACACCAGATTTGCATTGTAGTGATTTTTTGGTAACACGCCAAGTGTATTGTCTGGTTCGGTCATCACAATTTTGTCCGATGTTCATGGTATTTTGTTTCCATATGAATTATAGGATGACTTTATAATTGTTACTTGACCATCATTTTCGGTAATGTACCTTGTTAGGTCATGATAAGCGTGGTGGATTTTTTGATTGTTCTTCGCAGGACTGATTACTTGGCCTCAGTTCTTGCTTAGACTAAGTTCAGATCATGACACTTCACCACCACGCTTAACAGTCTTTTTTGTTTTGGTCTCGCCATGACTGTGATCACTTTACTTCTAACAAGGAGTTACATAGGTACACTTTTAGAGATAGAACATTTTTAACGTTTAAAATATCTTAAATATTTTCAATAATTTAAGTTTGGCTACATAGGACATGATTTTTTCTGGCTAGTGGGGTAGATTTAATTTACTTAGTAGTCGCTGACTCTGCCCTGTGCAGGACTTAGTGAATTTTTACGAGCTGGTTCAGCGACACCTAAACATGAGGACTTTTGCCCTGCCAGCACCAAGTTCAGTGTGGATCGGTGTTGTCTTTGACAACGGCATTACATCCTATGTTTATTTCTCATTTAGGGCTTATGGTATATGCAAGCTCTGTCCGGACAGGTTCCGGTTTGTTTGTCAATGGTTTTCATTTTCATTATTTTATTTTAAATTCTCTCAATGACTATAAGGTTTTAATTAAATGACTTAGTCCTAAAACTTCTCTTGGTAGGACATGTTTTAGACTTAGAAGAAAATATGTGTTTATGTTTACACTTACTGTACCTTTAACAATGTTGCGCTGCCTCACTGTTTGGCGCGCTTTGTTGTTTAAAAAGAAACTGTTACAGATCTTATTTTTGTACTCTGAGGAAGCTACAGCAGGGGTTGTAGCGAAAACATTGCTTGTTTTGTAATAAAAGGTGCGTTAAGACTAAATATCGCTGAGTGGACTTTGTGGCTTTCTGATTTCACTGAACCAGTCTGTTTTTTCTTACTCTGTATAATTATGCAAGTGGCTGCATAGATGCTGCTGTACCTACCAGAAGTATGCCCAGGACTAGCCCCAGAAACAAACCATCATAGTGGCTTCCCAAATTAAACAAGATTTACAACAAAAGGAAAAAATATGGCAAAAATCAGGAAGGGTAATTACCATAAAGATAAAAACTCTTTCATCAAAGTAAATGGGCAACTAAGAGGGTTAATTAGGTCAAGCAAAGCCAACTTTGAGGTTAATATAGCCTCCAAGGTGAAGGACACCCATAAGGCCTTCTACAGCTATGTTAGAAACCTCAAGGGTAGCACACAGTAATGTACTGAACTGGTGGTTAATGGTGCCACATTCACTGAGCCTGGCAATACAGCAACCTATTAGCAGAGAAATTCAGTTCGAGCTTTAGCACCCCCCCCATGTCACTCCAACCATCCCCACAAAAATACCTTCAATTATAACCCCTCCAACTATAACTAGAGAGCATGAACTGGTTGCACTCACTAAAGTCAAGAACATGGCCTCAATGTGCTTCAATAGCATCCCAGAATGTCTCCTGAATAGTCTAAAATATGACTTTTAAGGGTCTCTGGTGTCATTATTAACTATAATCTTAGAACAGGCTTTGTGCCATGTGAATGGAGGACTGTGACTGTCATCCCCCTTCATAAGGGAGGATGTTCAACAGAGCTTGGAAACTACAGACCTATTAGTCTGACTAATGTTATTTGCAAAGCCATGGAAAGAATTATCATGGAAATTATCAGCTAGGACATTGGAGACCTCCAGACACTGGATCCATCACAGCTTGGCTTTGTCAAAGGAAGGTTATGCTTACTGAATCTGGTGGACTTCTTTGAAAAGGTCACTAAGGCAATGGATAAGGGAAAAACATTGCATACTGCCTACCTAGTTCAGGCTATGGCATGTGATACAATACCCCACTTGGGCACTGTCAACCAACATAAGGAACTAGGTATAATCCCCTTTATAACATGCTGGATAGCTAGTTGGCTCACTGATTGGACCAAGGAGGTTAGAGTCAGTGAGGCTACCTCCACAAAAAAGGCCAGTTGCCAGTGGAATCCCCAAGGGATCTGTATTAGCCCTCCTCTTCTTTGACATCTACCTCTTGTATGTCAAAGCCATTATCAAAGAACTCTGGCTAAAGAAGTTCACAGATGACTGCAAACTGATCGCAGTCATTGAATCCCTCCAAGATGAGAACATTCATCAGGAAGTTCTAATACAGACAAAGTCTTGGTGCCAAAGTCATGGCTTAAAACTCAGTACCAAGAAGTTACCTTTGGGATGTCTGTCACCCCATTTAACTATGATTCATTAGTCAGGGATCTGGAAATTCATGTAGATAGTAATCTAACCTTTGACCAACATGTGTCTAAGATAGTAAGAAAAACATTCTATGTTGCTCAACTTATAAGCAAGGATATGGCATCTGGGTCCAGAGACGTCATTATACCATTGTACTTGACCTTCATCAGATCCATAATAGACTATAATGTCCCTCTCAGTGTGTATCTGATCAGACACATGCAGCAACTGGAACATCCATAGTTTCTTTACAAAAAGAGTACAGGGAGTAAACACAATGTCCTGCACTGATCACCTCAAAGCCCTGTCTCTTTACTCGGTATCATAGAGACTTCTGACAGGTGATCTTTGTCTGGTACACAAGGCATCTGTAGACAGTCTTTTGATGACCCTATTGCACATCTGCAAAACAAAGAGCATCAGAATTTCAGAACTACTAGATTAAATACCTGGATTTTCTTGTGACATAAATAGAACATGTTTGAGACATGGATATGTTTCTCAGAGAATTCCTATTCTCTGGAATAGGCTCCCTATCCAAGTGAAGCAGAGTTTCTCCCTATTCCTATTTTAAGTGCAACTTAGACCAATGGATGGGTAATCAGAAATTTATCCCTGGTCTGGCTCCTATGTCTCTAATGGACAGAGGCAGTCATTAAATCACTCCATAATCAAATATAAATCAAATTTATGGATGGCTAGACTAACGAAAACTAGGCTTATAAGGGTCCTAGTGGTCTTTAGTCTAGTATACACCCATGAAAGTATGAACTGTGCTAGATTCATTTTCATCCACCATTGTCAGCAGGTTTTCATCTTGTAAGTCACCATCTTCTGTTTTTATAATGGCATATCTCTCAGAAACACTCAACTCCAACTCCATCCTTTCTTGGCATGCATTGCAATTACACTACGGCCTGTCACAGTAACAGGAAATAGCAGGGTCAGTTCCTTAATTACCTGGTTAAATTTCCCTTAGTAGCAGAAATACCACCTTTAGACTCTACTGAAAAGAGGCCACAAACCTAGTTGGACTAACCCAGTCTACTGTAACAATTGTGCCTTGACTGGCTGTTGACTATGTGATTGAAATGTCTATGTGACTAAAAATGTCAGTGTAGGGTAGGCCATCATGAAGTGTAGTAATTTCTGTCTCCCATACTGTATAATGTGGGAGAGGCAGGCACAGTGTTTAATCCTGTGAAATGTTTCTCAGTAAAGGCTCCTGTATGAAGAGAAAGAGAGCCATGCATGGGGCATTATGAAATACAATGACTCTGTGTATCCGACTATTTGAGTAGAGACCCAGGCACATAGCTGTATCCACCAAACAGCTTTTCATTTCCAGAATTTGTGAGAAGAGACCCAAGTAGTAAATGCATCACTTAATTAAAAATTTTTGTATACAGATTTTTTAAGATGAAAATATTTAAAGTGATTTTTTTTAAATCAATGAGATCTAGTTACATTGTTGTAATGTTTCCCATACTGCAATACTAACCTATACAAAACTATTATTTAATGAATGAGTATTATTGTATTAACAACAAACTACAGTGCAAACTTTAAAAATAAAAAGATGCAAACTTCAGGATTAAATGAAGAAATACAACTTTATTGTGTGAGCTGCATAATTATTTTAGTATTAAGCATTCATCGTTCTGAACATGCTTGTGAGAGTCATTATCTACTTGCATGTTCTAAATCTATGGGTGCATGTTAAATAAAATTCAGAATTCAATACACAGGAGGTTCAGATTCAAAAGTTTACTAGTGTACACCAGGAGGCAAAAAACCATACAAGTACAGAATTTTGTCTAACATGATACAGGAAGTTCACAAGTTTATATAGGTTTAACATTCAAGTTGTTCCCACCTTACTGACGTGATATGTCATGGGGCATCTACATCACTTTAGCTTACAAGCCTCTATTCTTTTAATCAGCTGATGCAGTATGTTTTAAAAAAAAACTTTTCCTCTAGATACAATACGGCCTTGCTATCCAGCTGGTCAGTCATAATGTCTTTCTGTAAAGTTACTTATTCAAGGTTTCATATCAGTTCGAATACAATAGCAGATTCAGTCTTTAACATACATATTTGTTCACTGTTTCACTTTCCTACCAGCTGTGTGTTTATCTCACAAGGACAATTTACTTCATGCAGGAAGAGCAGAAGATTTCATTATTTACAAGGACAAGTTATCTTATCAGGAAGGAGCAGAAGATTTACACATTTAATTTCCTGACCCAGCAGATAATCACTTATGAAAAGCATAAACATTAAGCTTGCTGAGCTGGCAGCTGTCAGGGTCAGGGGTCAAAGCACACTGCAGTTTCAGAAGCTACTTGCATTTACACATGAATTTATCCCTTCTGTTATATGATTAATAGAATAAAATGCATTATAAACTACCTTGCTTTTAAACTAGCATTTCACATATATTTAAATACATATTTTTCTAACAGTGCACCATGCATTTAGGCTATAAAAACTGTCACTGAACCAGATATGCAGTTCAGGAAACAATAAATCCTGTCAAAACCTGTCCTTGAAGTGCATTCACATTCTAACTCACCTCCATCCTTGCCACCCCCACCAGCTCTTTTCCATATGTCTGATGCCTTCTTTAATGCCTGCATGGAATTTCTGTCAATATCTATTCTGGTTCCCCATTCCATGCATCCATTCAATTAGGCAATGACCAAAGTGTTAAATTAGCAGATTAACAAAAATAACGTGGGATAGTTATTTTTTGATTAATTGATAGTTTACCAGCTTGGCAATTAACTAATTACTTCTTAGTTGTGTCCCTATTACAACAAGCACTAATTACAGGTTAATCACCGAGTGATGTAATTAGCCAGCAATTAGTGTCAATTGTAATGCCAACAGAGCTGGAATACAATTAGGCACTGTCAAGACTGTTGAAATTTAATTAGGTAACTGCTGATCTCTTAAAATAATAGCTTAGCAAAGAGGATCATAGGAAGTTACTAGGCTAATGCCCTAGGGCCCTTACAAGCCTTGCCAGGTTCTACCATTATTTCCATGATCAGCATCTATTGCCCCTGTCCAAAAGGGACACAGGTGGAATGCCCAGGGTGAGTTTACGGTTGCTCATCCAATCATCCAGATTGTGTCTGAAAAGGTCCAATGAGGTGCTCTGTTTTACATGAAGTGGGAGTCTGTTCCAAAGGTGTGATAACCTCTGGGAGACAAATCCGTCCCTCCAGCAGGTTCTATTACTGTGACATACCAGGTTAACGTCTTTAGAGTCAGTAACCCGTGTACCATTTGACTTGTGGGTATGCAGCATTTCCAATAAAGCAGGGTCAGAGATTGCTTTATATGCAGGGCAGAGATCACATCTGAGTAGTCTGTATGAAACAGAATAAAGTGGCAGTGATTTCAGATGATCCACATAGGACAGATGCTGAAGACCTTGAATTTTCCTTGTGAGGAAACTTTGTCATCTCCTCAATTGCTGCTGGTGCTTGGAAAGGTACATACCAAAAGTGGTGTTGTACTCAATTATTAGCCTGATGAGGGAACAGTATAGGGAGGTTATAACTTCTTTTTTTTCTGGAGGCAATGCCCTTACTTATGAGATGAGCAATATAGAATGCCCTTCTTACAAATGTGGAGACATGGTGATCAAAGGTAAGGTTACTGTCAATCTGTGTATCCAGGTCTCTCACCACTGAGTGCGTACTTAGGGTGTTGCTATTGATGCGGTAGTTAGCAGGATCATCAATCTTACCAAAAGGGAAGATAATACATTTTTTACATTGAGTTTAAGGCCATGAATTTGGCACCAATTATTTGTTTGTGTAAGACCCTCTTGTAGGATGTTGACGATATTTGGATATTCTTTGACCGTTCCCAGTTTGCAGTCATCAACAAACTTTGTCAGTTATAGATCTTTAGTTTTTGCTTGTACTTCAGAGAAATAGATTCCAAACAGTAGAGGTCCCATGACTGATCCCTGTGGGACACTACTAGTTACAGGTCTGCTGTTGGAGTTGGATTCCCCTCTCTTGATTATATGGGTTCTATCAGTGAGCCAGTTAGTGACCCATCTAATGGTATAAGGGTTGATACCTAGCTGAGTGAGTTTGTCAATGATGCATGAGTGGGGGATAGTATCAAAAGCCTTGGCTAAGTCTAGGTAGGCTGTATGTACAGAATTCCCCTTGTCCATGGCCTTGGGTACTGTCTCAAAGAAGTCCAACAGTTTAACAGGCATGATCTCCCTTTGACAAATCCAAACCAAGTAGGGTCAAATGTTTGGAGATTACTTATATCTTTATTGATATGGCCCATGATGATTCACTCCATGGCCTTGCAGATAAGGCTAGTCAAGCTAATATGTCTATAGTTCCTGGGGTCAGTGGAAGCACCACCTGTGCAAGGGTATAACAGTGGCTGATTTCCATTCAGCTTGGATGAAGCAGGTGTTTATACTATTATTAAAAAGAGTACCCAATGATGTTACTAATTCTTGTTGGAGCCCATATAGGATGCAGCCTAGGATGTTATCAGGTCCCATAGATGCTGTGTTTTTGGCCTTAGAGAGGGTGTTTACGACCTACTCTTTAAAGAAACAAATTAAGGGACAGGTGATACAGATGTCATGGGACATGTGTGGTGGGGACAGGGGAATGAAGTTTTCACAGAACCTGTCAGCCAACAGGTTAGCTATGTCCACAGGCTCAGCATATGTGACATCATTAACTACCAGTTTGGCACAAATCTGGGCCTTTTCTTTTAGGTTACAGATGTAATAAAGAATGCCTTATGGTTGTCCTCAGTTGAGGAATCTAACTTGGATTCATAGTTTGCTTTGGAGGACTTCACAAGAAGTCTTATTTGCTTGTTTAAGCTGAGGAGGGAGTGTTTCCAGTTTAGGGCTCACTCCTTCTTACTCTTAGACAGCGATTTTTCCTCTTATTGTAAAGCCTGCTAATGGCAGTTGACCAGCGGCAAGTTTGCTCTTCCTTGAGGAGCTTGTTTTGGTCCTATTACAATAACTGAGAATATTCAAGAAAGAATTGCACAAGCCTCCATAATGTAGAAGGCAAAAAAAGCAGGCTAGAAACATAGTAAAGAATATTAAAACCATATTCTGTCAGTACTGCAAAAAGCAGAAAGACAAGGATGATGCTGTGGATAAAGTACTTTAAATATGTCATTGTTTAATAAATATACTAAACTGTAAACTATTAATATTTTCAGGCTTATAAAAGAGGTGTTTGTATCCTCTAAGTAAATGGAATGTGTGATGATGCGAGGTATTGCCAGCTATGCCAGGAGACGTAGGACAGTGGATGTATAACATATGCCAGCATAGCTAGCTAGAGTTTTGTAAAGAATTATATGTCTTTTGTATATCAAACTGATTTGTACAGATGCTTGTGTTGAAAATGTATTTATAAAGCTGCTTGTGTTAAAAATGTACCAGCAGTGGGTCCTGCTGAACAGAAGAGAAATACACCTGTATGTCAGACTGTATTGCAACTGTTGTAGCAGAGGATACTGGAAGAAAAAAGGTTAATGTCAGTCCAGCTAACTTTGAAAAATAGTTTGAAATTAAATTACCTGGTTTAGGCCATAAATATTGTATCTTAGAGTTCTGATTGCAGTCAGAGATTAAATGTCGGTCAAAGCCAGGACTAGGAGTCCTACTGTATTGTCCTTAGGGGTGAACTAATTGCTTCCCTGGATGGGTGGATGTTTTGAAATGGTTTTATAGCTTTCGGATGCTATAACACATCTCAGCAAAGCTATGTGTGTATGGTAACACATCTGCACTAAATTCTGGTTCAGTTTCTAGCAAAGGGATAGTGTGAGAACCAGAGTCAGATGACCAGATGTATGTGATGTTATTCTGTAATCCAGCTCTGAAATGATGTTTTAATACTAGATGAGACAGAAGTCTCAGGGCAGTCTGTTTTTGAAACATGACCAAGAAAGAAGACCACTCACCCACTTCATCTTGCCTTGCTCTTGTAAGAAATCAGAGAATTGTAATTCTTTAGATCAGTCAGGAAAATATAGTAAAATTAGTTAAGTACTGTTTTTTCTGTATCTCTGTGAATCTATCCATCTGTGTTATTTTTAATATTTCTTGTGATTGAAACTCTGGTGTTTATTGTAAATAGATATTTAGTATGTTCATGTTCTTTTATTATTTATTATTAAATATATTTAACCTTTTTATTGTGGCTGGTCTTTTAGAGAATATTTTAACCTTTGAGAGTACTAATAGTTATTTGGTGACACTGTGTCCAGTCCTGAAAGCCTTGCTGCATTGGTCAAACACTACCATTTGTATTAGCATTAATTCTACTCAATATAATTGAGTACCCTTGTAAGAACTGTAGAGTAACTGGCTTTGGAGTGTTCTGGTGGCAGTACTTACCTTATAGTCTAGGCAGAAGGGGGCATAGCTGGTAAATCTGTGCCAACCTTTCCCAGGTGTGTGTTTGTGTGTGTGTGTGTGTGTGTGTGTGTGTGTGTGTGTGTGTGTGTGTGTGTGTGTGTGTGTGTGTGTGTGTGTGAATATCAAATCTCAGAGACAGCATGTGTCAGCTATTTGGAGCAGGGATATGGAGTACTGGGTGCACAGATAGGGTAGTGGAGGACATGGCTTGAAATGTTTGGCTGAGGACTCATCTCTATAGCTGTGTCAATGAGGAGTCTTATTGGGGGCCTAAAGAGAGAGCGAGAGAGGGGGAAATCTAGCCCCTGGACTGAATGTATTCCCCGTGTGATGTTAAGGGAAATTATGATTGGTGTAGAGAGCTGCATCTGGAAATACTGTGTGTATCTATTTTTGTTCCAAGAGAACATCCCTCACTAGTGTCGGTGGTAAGGATTTAGGCTCCTTGATTACTGGGCCAGAGCAGAGATGTCATAGAATGAAAAACATTTTAACATAAGTGTTAATGAGCTGGTATATTATTTGCAATTACATTTTTAGCTGAACAAGTATGACTTTTATGATTCTTAGATAATAATTTTCCATGCTGTATTGACTTTGGAAATTATGTGACAAAGAGGACACTGCCCACCACTGATGTCACCGACATAATGTTTTGAAGTGAGCTAGGCAGCTCCTCTGTATAACTGAGGAAGGAATACTAAGGGGATCTTCAGAAACATTCACTGCACTGCAGCACAGTTTTAAATATCATTGAGCCTGTAGTGTAGTACAACCCATAACTGCTAGTTATGCATTAGGACTGGCATAGTAACAAAAGGGCTACTTAATAAATTTGCACAGTTGCATTACTGGCAGTAGTAGCCTTACAAAACCAAAGTGAAGGGGCCACGCTAATACACATCACATCATCAGTGTCACAAGAAATCAAAGGAAGAATTCTCAGGGCTATGTGTGCTTACACATGCAATGAAGTGACTCGGTGTTACAATCTGTTCACTGTCAGCAGACCAAAGAGAGCAAGCAGAGTGATAAAGGAAGGACATCCACACTTATGTCATCTTTATGGTTTTACAGGTTCTATTGGTGGAAATGCCAGCATTAGGGGATGGCACTTGCTCACCCCACATTAAGAAAAGCTAGCTGCATTGAAATTAAACCAGGTTCTTGACGCTAAGCACAATTAGTTTTGGCATGTTCATCTTTGAGCTTGCTGCCAGAAAATGCCTTGAAAACCTTGCTTGTGAGGGCCTGAAAAAGTCACGCTCAAGCTACATTTTAGCCCAGTATTAAGCTATGGGTTGAAATAGGTCAACTCCATAGAATTTCTGTAGTTCAACTTTTGGCCATGGAACTGATGTCAGTGTCAAAAGGTCTGACCAGTCAAATACGGAGGTCGGCAATGATACTATTAACTTTGAAGAAAATAAATAATAAGATGGTGAGTTTCCCAAAGTCTGAACAGGGCTGGTGAGAGGGACATTGGTCAAAAACAATATAGTTCAATCCAATTCAGTTCAACAGTAAAGTTATGGCTTATCAAAATTAATGATAGGATAGCTTCCTCTCCCACCATCAGCTGTCAAAGTTTGGAGAAACGTCTAATTTCATAAAAAGTCAATGAAAATGTAATATGAAACATGTCTCCTTAGTTCTTACAGAATTCTTCCTTCTTCCATGTCTTCTGACACCTTTTAAAGAAGAGTTGCCACTTGATATTGAGACATACCAGCTATGATAGACACCCTGGAGCTAGAAGGCCTATTATATTTAGAATTATCATTTTTGCAAGCCTGGAAATTTCACATATCCAGCTTCATTGCCTTATTAATCCTCATTCTTTCCAGCACTCCCCCTCTAAAAAAAAAATATAGTCAGTGTTCCTGCAACCTGTTAGTTGAGCTGCTATTCAATCACAATGTTTCTCAGTGTTACTGATATTTTATTTTTCTTTTGGTTGCAGTCACAGTTCATTGTTTCTTCATGTTGACAATCTATCAAAAGGACAATAATAATGGCTGAGGTGGCATGCTACTGCATCTGTGCCTGTATCTGGGGGTGCATGTGCACATATACAGATCCATTGTCATGATTCAATGTGGCACATAGGAGTTGGTGACATTACAAGAGAAGCAGACCTCCATATATTACTCTCTGTTCAGACATGACATGCAGTGCTTACCAAATGACCAACTTCCTCAGCTTCCACCAGGTGGCAGTAGCTCAACTCCTACAGCAAATATTTCTCTAGAAACAAAGAGAAAGTCTTGCGGCTCTTCCCTGACAGCATACACTCTGCATATTCAAGGGTTATTGTCATTGCCTTTCTTGCATGTAACTGTTTTTAACATTTTTATTTTATTTTATTTTACATTTTATTTTATTTTACATTTGTTAACCGGGCTAGTCTAGCTGGATATATGTCCATTTTCAGTAGAGGCCCGAGGAGAAAAGCTCCACACATACTAAATTTCAAAGGGACAATTTACAGAATAAAAAATTAAGTACAAAATGAATATACATTTAGTAACATGAAACAAACAAAAAAAATACACGAAATACCTAAGGAACATACTATAAAATAGTTGTTCAGTAAAAGCATTACACAAAGTCAGGATTAGCAACATGGTTTCAATAAAATGTTGAAGAGAATAAGTAGAACAGGAGATAAGAAGGGAATACAAAGGAGGAAGAGGGAAAGAAGCAATAGTCTAGAGAGGAGAAGGGTAAGAATGTGTACGAGAGGACAGGGGAGAGAAAAAGGAGGAGTAGGTTAGAGCATTAGAGGAGAGCAACAGGGCAATAAGAAGAAGGAATAAGTATATTTACTAAGTAAAGTGTAAAGTTCTAGTGGAGAAGGGGAAAGAAGAGATTGGATTAGTCAGGAGTCCTACAGGAACAGAGCCAGTGATTTTGGAAATACAGTTTGATTTTTTGTTTGAACAGAGGTAAGGAGGAGGTTAGAGTGATATCAGTGGGTAGCTGATTCCATATCCTTCCTATAGTATTAGTGAACAGAGAGTCACCAGCTAGGTTATGGGACTTTACAGATTTGGTCATGAGTTTGGAAGAAGATCGAAGGGAGGTAAGATTATTGTAAGGGATTAAAAGTTGAGAAAGTATAGGGGTATTATAAGGTTGGTAAAGTACCTTGTGAGCAATGGTAAGTTGTGAGATCAAAAGAAAGTTTTGTAGCTCAAGCCAGCCTAGGAGTTTTAGGTTGTGACAGTGGTGTGTTTTGAAAGGGTTGCTGGTGGCAAATCGGGCAATACTATTGTAACAAGTTGCTAGTTTATTTAGGTTGGCCTTCTTAAGGTTAGTGAAGATAGGTGAGGCATAGAAGAGAGTAGATATAAGATGGGAGTGGGCAATAGTAGCTCTGGTAGAAGGTGTGAGAAAAGGTTTGATACGGTATAATGATCCTATTTTTTTATTAACAGTTTTGATGGTGTTATTGATGTGTTGATCAAAAGTAAGATTTGTTATAAGATAAGTTATAAGATAACATGATTCCTTCCTTTCTTTTGCAGATTTGAGAATTTGCCCTCATAATAAATTTAACAGATCTTCAAAATCTAGAAGATACTATTGCATATTATGCTGTGCCACCCCTCCAGAAGATTAAAACTGGATATATGTATGAATCAACTGGTAATGTTTTATGAAGAAAGAAAACTGTTAAACTACTAAATCTGTTTAACCAAAGTTCATTTCCTAGGTTTCCAGCCTGCATTAGCTTTATCTTCATAAATAAGTCATATTGCATGTGTTTTACTTAGTTGCTCTAAGTCTATGAATGCACAACATTTTCAGTACTTCTCTGCAAAGAAATAAACTTTAAGTCATTCATACCTGTAGGCAGTTAGTTAACAAGGTGTCAAATTCCTGACTCTAACAGGCTGGACAGGATTTATTTGGAGCTCAGAGATGCAATGATCTTACAACTGAGAAAATTATTTTAAAACAAAGAAGTAAAGTAAATACTTTCCTTACTTTTTCAGGTAAATACATTTTTCTCACATTTACACTTAATTGTGGCACTGTATGGCACAAACTTAGTGCCATAATTAGGTTACATTAAAATAATAAGTGCAATCTGTCTTTCTGGTATTCTATATGCTGTCTAGATAAGATAGCGTGCAGAACAAGCACTGCAGGCATGAAAGGGAATATAATATTGACTCGCTATCCATGAATAAATAGAGTAATCAAGTGCATTACATCACATAACTTTAATTTATATAGAAATACTCAAATCCACTAAACATAAAGACAAAATAATCCTTAAAATATCAAAATCTAGTATAACTGAAGTGTCACTGTCGCTATAACAATGAGAAATTGGGTAGTCAGCTACATTCAATTATTTGTGAACTGACATTTAAAGATAATCCACAAATGTATTTTAAAAACAAAACTCATAAAATATATTTGCAGATGATCTTTTTAAAATATGATCTTCAAAAGTCTAATTCATGGATAAAAGAATGTAGTTGTCTGTCCTATTTCACATTGTTATGGTGACAATGACAATTCAGTAATACTAGATTATCAAATTATAAGAATTATTTTGTCTTTATTTTTAGTAGAGTTGAGAATTTTTACCTAACTTTTATTAAGTTATGTTTCAAAGTACTTGATTTATTCACATCTGAAAAGTCAATACTGTGTTTCATTTCATGCATGCAGTGCTTAGTAAATTGGCTGCCTTATTGCTTTCAAATCTTAACCATTGCTTTATAAAAAAACAATGCTTTGTTTTTAATAATTAGCTTAAAAATTAACTTTGAATTAATTCCAAAATATGGAAGCACACTTCCTTCTTTCTTGCTCTATTTATACCTACAGGCAGCCCATATTTATATAATTTAATGAGCGTCTTTAAGTGATAAGAACTGGCAAAAGAAAAAGAAAAAATCAAAATATGAATGTTATTATTATTATTATTACTATTAATTATATTATCATTTACTGGCCATTATTACTATTCACTGGCTTTACTATTATTATTATTATTATTATTTTATGTACTATTTACTGGCTGGAAGATTCAAATTGCTTCTAAAAACATCTGGAAATACAAAGTTGATATAAGTATTTTTTTGCACTTTCTTCTGTTTCAGTGATATTTAACAATTCTATGTTACATTTACTTTGTTTAATTTATCATTGTTTCTCAGCCTGCATTTGTTAAAGAAATTCCATCTGCTTGTTATTGTACTGCACTTAGATTGTTGTTTTAAAAGTATTCTGCAAATGCTGTTCTGAGTTTACCAAAATATTTCTACATTTTGCAAAGTTTTTGTGTGTTGTGAACATTTCTCAAGATTACTTCCAAGGATTCTTGATATTGCAGGAACCCTTACTTCTGCTCAAAGCTATGTCTCCATTTTATTTAGGTGGGAACTACTGGTCAATAGCTTTTGTGTTTTTGTCTGATTGGCCTGCGGCATTAACTTTAGAAAAGTCTTTCATCTTGCTGGTGTAAAAGAATTACATTTTGTAAGATTCTACTCTTTTACTCAGATCTTCCTTTGGCCTGGCTGTTCACTTGTGGCTGCAAGATTTGGATTGCTTCTAAAACCATCTGGAAATACAAAGCAGATATAAGTATATGTTTTGCACTTGCTCTAACAGTTTTATAAGATCATAGGATCATAAGAAGTTACTAGTCTATTGGCCCTGAGGCCCTTATAAGCCTAGCCAAGGGTTTAGCCCATGTTTAGACAAGTCAGCACCCACAGCCCCTGTCCAGCAGAGACACAGGTGGAATCCCAGTGGTGTATTTTCTGTTTCCCATCCAGTTATCCAGGTTGCACATAAAAAGGGATAATGAAGTACTCTGCTTGATGTGGAGAAGGAGTCTATTCCACAGATGAGGAAGTCTCTGGGACACGTATCTGCCCCATCAAGTTCTATGTGATGTTTAACAGCTCTTTGCAAAATGTATTTATTATGTTGAATTTATTACTGTTTTTCTGCCTGCACTTGTTAAAGAAACTCCATCTGCTTGTTACTGTACTGATGTTAGATTGTTGTTTTAACAGTATTCTGTAAAAGCTGTACTGAGTTTGTCAAAATATTTCTAAATTTTGCGAAGTTTTGTGTTATGAACATTTATAAGGGTTAGTGAATATATTTCCAGGATTCTTGATATTGCAGGAATCCTTACTTATGTTCTGGTCTCTGTCTCCATTTTATTTTTCCCATCCACCTGACCTACTGTTGTTGTATTCTCAAAACTTTGTGGCTTTTGAGTTGCTTGCCTCTACTATAAATTGAATATTGCGCACTACTCCTAGTCCCATTACATCAGCTCATTCTACTGAGTACAGTGAGAACATTTGGGAAGCTCCCCTTAGTTTCTTAGCCTTGAATTATCTTCTGTTTCTTCCCTTTCTACTTAACTGAAAAAAAAATTGCACTTTGTGTCTTTTCCTACTTTATTTTGCTTTTGCTGCTTGTTCTTAAAAGTGTTCAATTGCATTTATTCTGCTGATTTTTTTTTTACTGCTTGTTAGTAGCCTGATTAAATTGTAATTGTTATTTTAGCCTATTGGTTTTGGTTTAAGGACTTGGGGCTCAAGCCAGTTATTTTACATTAAGAAGGTTTGTGGTCTACACTCTTGTGGAAGGAGATGGTAGACTCTACCCTTCTGAGCTGGCAATTGATGGGTGAAGGCTTATTGTGCCTGTTGTTCTAAGTGTATTTGTTCCTGTTTAAGCACTTGGGTTCCAAACCAGTTATTTTACATGAGGACGATTTCTGATCTAAACTCTTGTGGCAGGAGAAGATAGCCTACACCCTTCTAAGCTGGGAATTGCTGGTTAAAGGCTTAATGTGTCTGTTATTCTGAAACTGTCTTATTTCTAGTTTAAGCACTTGGGCATACCAAACCAGTTATTTTATATTAGGAAGGTTTGTGGTCTAGACTCTTGTGACAGAAGAGTGTGGCATACACCCTTCTAAGCTGCGAATTGCTGGTGAAGGCTTATTGTGCCTGTTATTCTAAATGTCTTTGTTCTGGTTTAAGCACTTGGATTCCAAACCAGTGATTTTACATTAGGAAGATTTGTGGTCTAAGCTCTTGTGGCAGGAGATGATAGCCTACACCCTTCTAAGCTGGAAATTGCTGGATGAAGGCTTATTTTGTCTGTTATTTTGAAATGTCTTAGTTCTAGCTTAAACATTTGGGCTCCAAAATGACTAGTTTTAAATTAGGAAGGTTTGTGGACTAGACTCTTGTGGCGAGAGAGTGTGGCCTGCACCTTTCTAAACTGGGAATTGCTGGTGAAGGCTTATTGTGCCTGTTATCCTTAGTGAGTTGTTTCTGGTGTAAGCTCTTGAGTTCTAGACCAGTTATTTCACACTAGGAAGGTTTGTGGTTTATACTCTTGTGGGAGGTTTCTACTTAACTGCCACTTAATTTAAACTACTTTTGCTGTTGTGACTGTGATTTTCTGCACTTTGAATTTCCAGTACTTCTGTATGTTATAGCATAAACTAGATTCAGGCTTGCTAAGTCTAGACTGAATCTAGACCATTTGTTATCATTTGAACACTAAAACCAGCTGAAAAGTAAGTATTTTTAAAGCCTCATTGCACTTCGAGAACAGTATTCTACTGAATTACTGCTTTATTTACTGTTTTTTGCTGTTATGACTGTGATTTTTATGCACTTTGAATTTCTAGTACTTCTGCATTTTATAGCATAGGCTAGATTCAGACTTGCTGAATCTAGACTATTTGGTATCACTTGAGCACTAAAACCAGCTCTTCACTGAGATACTGAAAGATCTGAGGCATCCGTTGCTTCCAGCTAACTATAAGTACCTATTTTTGCTCTTATATTGCACTTTCAATTTTTATTTGCATTCTACTGTCTGTTTGAATTGTCTGAACTGATTTTTGACACATTTTACTGTATACTGTACTAGTTCAGCTGCAGCATAGCCCAGTTCCAGGTTTGCTGTTTCTGAGTCTGTTTTGTAACTTCTGACCATCAAATCTAAGCCATCTTTGTTGGAGAAGGCCCTTCTGCACACTTGTGAGTGGTGAGTACTGTCTTTGTCCATCTAATTGAGAGTGATTGGACTAGAGCTCAGAGAGAGTGCCCTTATTGGCAAGTTTTGGTTAAAAAGGCTATTTCTTGTTTTACTGAAGCCTTGAATTTGCACTTGTTTGTGTTTAACGCACCATTGTGCATTGCAGTGTAGTGGTGGTTACTGTTGGTGGTTATAGACGCAAACATTTTGCGTGTTACATTTTCCATTAGCACTTTGCTTGTGTTCCTCCAGAGGTTTTTCATGACCCTGTTCTACTGGCAGGTGGAACACTAAGCCTAGCCTCATAAATACCAACCCACCTCTCACCCACTAGCCATTCCCAAGTGTGACCTCTTTTCCTGACCATTTAAATTTATGTTACACTATGGACGGACAATTTCCCACAGTTTCTCCAGCCAGCTTGGTTGACATGGGCATCCTGAGGCACTTCACTGACTACCCTCTACTTGTAGTCCACAGACACGCAACATGTGAGAGATGCAGCTGTATTAAGAACCTTGAATCCCTGCTCTCTCACACACCTGTCAGTACATATGACAACGAGCGGTTTGTCAACATGCACACTTCACCTCCTACTCCACCCAAACCCACATCACACATACCTACATATGTGGAGGTCCTCACCAGAAACATACCTAAACACCAGAGACCTCTCAAACACAAACACAAGCATGCTGCATGTAATACAACCTCTGCAGAACACAATGCACATAAGAGCTCATGCGCCAGAATCTCACTTGTCATGTCCTTAAGGAAAAACACAAAACCAAACATATTAGTCATAGGTGATTCCATAGTGAGACACACAGATGTCCCTCTCACCAGGCTGGATAAGGAAAAGTTCATGGTCAGCTGTCTGTCAGGTGCTGGGATCCACCATATCACACATGCACTCAAGTCTTTCAACAGCAGGTACTGTTATGACTCCATCATAGTCCATGTTGGTGTGAATGACTTGAGACGTACCTCTCTGGACTATATGAAGACAGACATGACTGAGCTCTCAGACTATGTGTCTCAGGCAGTTATGTCCTTAGCTTTAAGCAGCATTTTACCTTCACTTAGGATGATGCTTCAATACAAACAGAAATGACTGACTTAAATAATTGGCTTAGTTTCTGGTGTCATTCTAAGGCAATCTAGTATCTGTCAGCCTGGGATGACATGATTGACATACTTCGATGCTTTGCCAGAGATTGTTTTCATCTATCAACCCTGAAAATTCAGCTACTGGCTAATGCTCTTGCCACCCCTATAGTGCCTTTTCTAGGCAGTGTCTCAAGCAAAAAATTCCCAATATAAAATCTCCTTCTAAGGACAACCTCAAGGTTATGCTGCTAAATGCTAGGAGTCTTAACATGAAACTGCACTCACTGGAAGCAGTCATTTGTGCAGTCACAGAGACCTGGTTCAAGGCTGTGGAGAGCACCCCAACTATACCAGGTTATACCTCTTTCCACACATTCAGACCACAAACTGAAGGTGTGAAAACTAAAGAACGTGGCATATCAATATTCCTTAAAGATAAATACACCCCCAGACTGGTTAAACAGTATGATTCCCTGGAGTTACTTCAAGTGCAAGTAACTGTTGGTAGGACACCTATTCAAGTCATTACCAGCTACAGGACCCCCTCCATGAATCAGGACACCCAATCTGCCTATTTGTATCTACGTGAGTTTATCAAGATACATTCAAACACCATGGTTTTGGGCAACTTTAACTACCCATCCATTGACTGGGTAAATTACTCATGCTCAAACTCACCTGCCCAAAGGTTCCTTGACTTTGTTAACTCCAATGCCCTAAACCAGCTGGTTGACACCCCCACAAGGTGTGCCAACATCCTGGATCTGGTGCTTACCAATATGGAGGACCACTGTAGCACCCCCACTGTGAGGTCTTCCTTGGTGAGATCTGACCATATATCAGTCTCATTCGAAGTAACTATCATATCTGAACCACACCCCAGCAGCAACTTAACTAAAAAAACTTCTCCAAACTGGATTATAACCTCTTACAGGATAGTATAAATAGCTTCACTGCACCACCCCCTTGGATGGAACTGACAAGTATGCTGAGTTCTACACCAATATTTATTACAAACACCTGTATAACTGCATTGACTCAGCCATACCTGATAGATCCAAAACAAGCTCCTCAAGGAAGACCAAACCTGCCTGGTGGACAACTGCCATTAACAGACTTTACACTAAGAGGAAGAAATTGCTGTCTAAGAGTAAGAGGGAGTGAGCCCTAAACTGCAAACACTCCCTCCTCAGCTTAAACAAGCAAATAAGACTTCAAGCAAACTACAAATCCAGATTAGCTTCCTCAACTAAGGACAACCATAAGGTGTTCTTTAGTTGCATCCATAACCTAAAAGGAAAGGCCCAGATTTGTGCCAAACTGGTAGTTAATGATACCACAAATACTGAGCCTGTGGACATGGCTAACCTGTTAGCTGGCAGGTTCTGTGAAAACTTCACTCACCTGTACCTGCCATCCCTACCACCTGTCTTGTACCTTGTATCTCTAAAAAAGCATGTCATAAATGCCCTCTCTAAGGCCAAAAACACAGCATCTATGGGATCTGATAATATTCCAGGCTGTGTCCTACATGGGCTCTAACAAGAATTAGCAACACCATTGGGTACTCTTTTCAATCATAGGCTAAGAACCGGCTTCATCCCAGCTGAATGGAAAATGGCCACTGTTATTCCCTTGTACAAAGATGATGCTTCCACTGACCCTGGGAACTATAGACCTATTAGCCTGACTAGCCTTAGCTGCAAGGCCACAGAGAGAATAATCATGGATCTTATCAACAACGATATATGTAATCTCCAAATACTTGACCCTACATAGTTTGGATTTGTCAAAGAGAGATCAGGCCTGGTAAACCTGGTGGACATCTTCAAGATAGTCACCAATAATGACTTATATAGATATAGCTATATTGAATTATTGGAATGTAAATTCATAAAACATGAAATCTTTGATGCCAGCATTCTGAAATTGTACACACTAAAAAAAACTCAAAACATCTAAACTAAAACTGATCACAAAAGGAGCATAGTTTCTTTTTAAAACTGGAACACCAAAAACCCCACCATACTTTCAGATCAAATTTGTGTTATGGAAAGGGTTAGGCTTAGGGTTAGCAGGTTTTAATAAGATGGATGGAGGATGGCTTTTTTCTCCCCTATCACTTCTTCAACCACTGTGTACTTTACCATTCAAAAATCCTTTATGTAAGACAGCCATTAATCTAGACACTTTGGACCCACAAAAGCAAGCACATAACAAACCAACCACACTACACTACAACTGTGTCCTCATTTAATCCTACCCTAAACCCTAACCTGCCTCTGCTTGCACATATTCTCCTACTACCAGGACCTTCAGAATATTTTAAATGTTTCAGCATTACTTTCCCAAATCCACATTTAACTTTAACACAAACATTCCACATTCTTTTCATTCAAAATGTTAACATTTTTGTTGACTAAAACAATTGACCACATTTCACAGTCATTCACTATTTTGATCAGCAACCAGTCTGACAGAGTGAATGACACCAAGATACACATACATAAATACACAGACACACATATGTGTGGGTCCCCTTCAGTCTATTGATATGTGGGGACCGTATGATCGATATTCTGAAATGTTGTACTGTTTGTACTAAGACTGTGATACAGTGGGGACTAGAGAAATCACCTCTCTATGCTACTACAATGTGTTCTCAGAGTTGGAATGCATTATTAGCAGGGAGTGCAGAGAGTGCAGGTGGACAAGTCTCCTTGTAAAAAGATAGTTTTAGTACTTCTATATTTTTTGACATTACAAAATGTCAGTCGTATATTCGTATATTCTCAACCACATGGAGGTCAGCATTCTCAAACACTGATGTTGTGAAATAGATCCATACACACACACACACACACACACACACATATATATATATATATATATATATATATATATACATACATATATATATATATATATATATATATGTAAAATATATTTTCTTATTATTTGCCCTTGTTTTCTAGGAAAATGCAACTGGTAAAAACTTTTTTCAGTGGAGGTCCAGTGATAAAAGTATGCATTTGAAAGAGCTAACAGTCAAATGTACAATAAAAAACTTAAGACTATATAACTTAAAAGGTGATCACCATGTTATAAACACTATATAGTAACGACTGAATATTATGTTCAAACACACCTATTAAACTTACCATGTACAACAAGAAAAAGTCACACACATCAGTAGAAGATTCAGCACTATTTTGCAGTATAAGTACATACTCCCGATGCAATTTTAGCACACAGATAGCAAATAAGACATATACATGTTTTATCCAAACACTTGAGACCAGTAACCAGATTGCAAAGTGTAAGAATTCTGTGATATTTCTTTTATTTTTGACTGCATAAGGAAAGGACTTGTTTATGGGACTGGTACAAGATCAAGGCTGTTTTACTGATAGTTATGCTTTCTTTGGGACTGTAAATTAAAGATGGGATAAGATTTACAATAAGAGGCGGTCTTAGTGATGGGGCTCTTGCAAGTGCATGACCATTTTCTTGAAAGGTGCATTTTCATAAATATATTTCATTGTACATAAGATGATATATTTTTGATTTATGCTAGGAGTGAGTTTCATAGTTCCATAATGCATACAGAGTACAGACAGTTATCATTACAATTTTTATATTTTTATGCAAGTACTAGGTATTAGTTTACTAAGAACAAGTGTCTTGGGTGGATACCAGTTTAATAAGTGACTGGTGGTGTGGCATTTTTCTGAGGTATAGAGGATGTTGTGTGGTGTTAATATGAAAATTAGTTAGTAGATTAGATAGCAATGCTCATTTCAGGGAGTGAAGTGTCACACAGTATCCAGTTAATATAGTTACTTGCAAACTTTGCAGATGTGTTATAAGACTGCACTCATTTAACTTCCTGAGAGGACTGTAGGTTAAAGAACATTGATAAAACATAGTACATGTGAACATTACTATCACATTCAGTATTATGATATAATATTAAAAGGCTCATCTGTTTGGAAAATTAAGATAATCAGTGGGATTGAATAAACTCCATGTAGGCTTCGTGCAAACCTACACAGAATTTACATGTTTGTGCTGTGATGACAGGTGAGCAGCAAAGCTCATTGCATATTCATGCCACACACTGCATTTAAACCTAAATAAATGAGGTTTGTGGCAGGCAACAGTGTTGCCGGCCATGAAACCGTGTAAGTGAATACATATAGCACTCCTGTTTAAATAAGAGCACTGAAGGTCCATGGTTTTGCACGGAATGCCACAATGATTACCATGGCTTCACAGATAGCTCTCAATCTCTTAGTGCAAGACATCTGGACAAAGGCCAACATAATGGGGGGGGCAACGGCCTAGTAATAAGGACATAGTTGACATATTTGACCTATAGAAATGTGCTAGAATAACCAGGAGTTTGTGTTAAGATACATGTTCTGAAGGATTTTAAATGTGAAACACAAATGTATGTAATTATTGAGTCACATCAGTCCTGAGATCATCCCAGTGATATGGCTGAAAGCCACAAATTTGATAAGGAACAAATATGGACATTCTGTGAAAATCTGGACAGCTGAGAGGTAAAAATGTTAAGTGTATGGTCCAAACACAGTACAGGACAGTGTATCTACAGTACAGAGTATTGTGAAATCCCATTTCTGGCATTCTGCACTGAATTTGTGCAAAAGATCTGTAAAGGTACATGGACTGCCATGTAAAATAAACACTCATGGGAAGTGTGTGTACTGAAACAGGACATTCAGATATGGCAGATGAGGGCATGTCAATGGAAGACGTTTGTAGCAGCAACACTAATCATATATCAATATGGTGCAGTAGGGACTGCAGAGTGAAAATGTATATTGTGTGACTGTCACACAAGGTGACATACCAATGGGGAGAATGTCTGTGAGAGATAATCATCCTTACATGGATAATGTAGATGACATCTATCAGGAATCTAACATACAATTGGGGTGGGGTGCACATTGTAAAGGTGTGCAAACTGATTTGCCTGAATATGGGTGTAATCTCAGCAGAGGTCTTCAGCAAGTGGGACACAGGTAAAGGCTCATGGACAACATTTAATGAAGCAACCACAATCATGGACAATGCCAAAATAATACCACCAGTAATCCCATGCCTCTGATATAACATATGTGATTTAGAGTGATCAGAGATGATTCTGTTCAAACACATCTGTACAATTATTATGATACATCCACACTCTAATCACGCATACTGTCCTGGCACCTTAACATCTGCTACAGTTGTTAAGAGGGACACTGCTATACCTGTATGTGACATTATGATCAATACAGGCTAGCTGACTGGGTGTGCATGGCATACATACATATATATATATATATATATATATATAGAGAGAGAGAGAGAGAGAGAGAGCAATCCACACTGTCACAAATATTATCCATGACATTAATGTTGTCAAACACCTAAGTATGCACTGCGGGCATCACCAGAACAGGTAGCACACATGCATCTGGTGTAACAACTCGATAGTGGTTCCGCACCATCAGGCAGTAATGTTTATGCCAGAGAAAGAATACCTAGGTATGGCCAATAAGTTGTGTGACAACTTACTGTGTCAAAGGTGGTGCACTTCAGTTACACGTCAGTGGAAGATGTGTAGGGAATTAGATGAAAAAGGGTGCATTGAACTCAGTTATAAGTGTGATGAAAGCTGGGAACTATGGAGGTATTATGGCCTCTGATGTGGATGTCCTTCACATACTCAGTACTCGTATTACATACAAGGAAGTAATCAGCATTGGGCCCACATGTTGGTGGACGTTCCACTTACCATCTACCCCAGGACACAGGTAACATACCTAGTGGTCTGATTATAGAGTGTGATGCCCACATTATACTTGGGTTGTGTGTTTGTTTTCCTGATGTAACAAATTTCCCCATGTTTTCTTGTCATTGCAGGTGTTATCATGACTGTGAAAGCAATCTTTGGTGTGTGTGTATACTGTGTGCATTATACTAATAGCACAGTTGGAGTCAATGATTGCCCACAATCCATTGTCCTTCAGGCAGCTGTTTGGACAAAGGATGTGTATGTCATTATCTGATGTCCATTACTTAAATAATGGACAGGAAAGAGCCTAGCAGACACCCCCGATGTACGGACCTGATCACTGGACCTGAGATATAGGTCACTTCACACATATTAATATATTTAGATGCCATATATGGGATACACTGGGTACCTGTCAAATCTTCGAACGCTCAAAATTTTGAACATTACATGGTCGAGACCAAACGTTCGAAATTTTGACCGCTCAAAGATAGACTTTCAACGGCGCTGTACAGTACAAATAGGGAGAATTTCCCTTTTCTGCACTGAAGTGCGGTCTCAGAGTTGGTGTATTTAAGTAGGGGGGATGGGGGGTGCAGGGGGGGCTTGCCTACACTGTTAAAGTGTTTTTTTCTGTTTTCACTTTTTTTTTATTTGATGTTTGAACATCCAAACGTTGAACATTTGATCTCGACCATATAATGTTCGACATTTTGGATGTTCAAACATTTAACATAGACCCGATACACTGGTCTACCCACTTGGTGATATGAGTGTATATGGCCACATCTAACAGTGTTGAGTGAATACCTCAGTGTGGATTTATGCAGTTGAGTTTCCCACATTTGGGGAAATCACATGGCTCAACCCAACTGAAATTTGCAATGGAAGAGCCTCACCATGGGGAAACCACCTTCTTGTATGGATTTGTGTCAAATGCCTTGGGCTTGTCAAGCTCAAAGGGACGCTAGTGTTGTCATCATGCATGCCCTCAATGATCTCTTTGAGAACATTTAGATGTAATAAACATGATGTAGCATTAACAACTCACAGAGGTCTGTTGCACACAGCCAGGATATCACTAGTGTCCATTTAGAAAAGGTCCATGATGACATGTTGGTCTAGTCTCTGAGAAGAGTCAGGATGTCTCTATACATGCATGCATCGGGTGCTGTCCCCCCAAACTTACAGAGAAGCATGTTGAAAACACCCTTCTACAGCAACATAGTCTGTGTGAAGGGTGTGTTGAAGTGTGTATTAAACCATGTCCAGAAGGTGTATGTGATGAGTCATATGATAGGTGACCTGTGATGTTGCAGCCCACTGATTCTGTGTGATAGGTATGGATGTAGATAAGACAGTGCATTCTGGCTATCGTCAACTGGTGTAGGGTTTGAACACAATCCCCCATGCAGGGATCATTGAGGAAACTTTCCCAGCTGGGAATTAAACCTCATGTACTAGATGGGTAACGAATTGGCTCACTAACAGAACACATACTGTGAAAGTTGGTGAATCAACCTATACCAGTATATCTGTCACCATTGGTGTACCCCAGGGATCTGTGCTTGGCCCTTTACTGTTTGGAATCTATTTCTCGACAGTTCAGGCTAAAGTGTATGGCCCTTGGCTTATGGCATTTGCTGATTCTTTAATACTGATTGCAGTCATTGAGTTCATCCATGATGATAGCATACTACAGGAAGGACTAGCACAGACAAATGATTGTTGACAAAGCCACATGGTGTACAAAGAAATGCAGAAATGTGTCTTTATTTTGTCCTTCTGAAAAGTGGAATTCCATGCTAATTTCAACATTGACAACAGTCCTGCTATGCAGAAACCCAGTGATGCAAGCATTGGGAACACATGTAGATAGCAATCTGAACTTCGACCACCATGTGTCCACACTTGTATTGAAAGCCTATGCTGTGTACATCATAAGTCATGTCAAAGTCAGATCTTAGGATTGTATGACAGTACTGTACTTCAACCTCATCAGAACACTAATAGAAATAATGCTGTCTTTTGCATGTACCTCATCAGATACATGAAGTAGCTGGAGAGACAACAGGGGTTTCTCACCAAGAAAACACAGGGCCTAGAAATCATGCAATGGTGTATGTGGATAGACTGAAAGCCATGTCACTTTAATTTGTATTGTATAGGATGAAGTGACCTGCCCTGATGGGAATAGTGCATAACCACATGCTGATGTAAAAGGCTTTCTGCAATATCAAGCAAGACCACAAACACACACACACACACTCACACACACACACACACACACACACACACACACACACACACACACACACACACACACACACACACACACACACACACACACACGCACACACACACACACACACACACACACACACACACACACACACACACACACACACACACACACACACACACACACACACACACACACAGTCCATCTTACTGCATGTAGTCCAAATGGTCAACCCCTTAGGGAGATGTCTTACCCATTTATCAGAATAATTACAATATCCTATCTGGTTGTCAGACAGCTTATATGACATCTAAGTAACCTGTCCATGAACCTATGGAAAAGTGCTGGTGCTCCATGAATACCAAATCTCATGACCTGTAGTGGAACAGGCTATCTGATATGGAAAGCACTGTTTTTTTTCTTTACTTCTGGGTCTGGTGAAATTTGCCAGTAACCTCAAACAAGGGGTCTGGTGAAATTTGCCAGTAACCCCAAACAAGGGAGAAATCTAGCCTTGTCTAACTTTTCTACAAGTTTATCCAATCAATGCAAAGGATACAAATCAAAATACTGTTTTGTCTAAATTTATTGCAAAATATTGTAGCTTTCTCAGGCTTAAAGACCAGTATAATGGGATTAGTTCATCTCTTTTTGCATTCCTTTATGAATTCAGTATTTTCTATGCCTCTTCCTTAATTGCAAGGCATATAGTTTCTGGTATCTGGTATGGTTTTATATTTATCTTTTCACAATGCACTGCTTCATTGTTCTGCTGAATTAAATAGGTCTTACCAGGCAATTCTGAAAATATATCCTGGTTCCTCAGTACAAACCTTAAACGTATGTTTCTGGGACACTGATAGTATTTTACCTGTTTTGACTTCATCACATTCTTCTGCAAATGCACTTACTATAGAAACTTCAGTTTCCCTCTTTAGTTTGGGAATGTTTATGTGGCAAAACCTGTCTGGTTTCCTTTCCTCAGTTGTCTCAATGTATATCTGATTTCACTTGCTGTCTCTGTTAACTTAAAAAGATCTTGCCACTTTGCAAGGAACTTATTTTCAGCACTGAGTGGTAACATAAATACTCTGTTTGTGGCTTGAAGTTCCTAAGCTGAACTTTATCTTGATGTTGTCTCTGTTGTGCCTGCTGGGCTTTCTCATTATGAGCTCTAACTGCAGGAATTACAGCATTACATTCTTAACTTTTCCTACAAATTTGTGAAAAAATCCTGTTACACTTTTAAAGGATATGTCACCTCATGAAGCTATAACCAGCAAGCCTCAGGGATGTTGACAATATAGCAATTCAAATTATATGAATCCAGTTGGGGCTTATAGTACTTCTCATACAGCAAAGAGAAGATAAGCTAACAGCTGCCCCTGTTTTCACATCTACATCTACATCCTTATATAAAATAGATTTTAAAGTTTTGTTTAGACATTAAACTGTTCCATCTTTCGGAGATTGGCATACAGATGTCTCACACAGAAACACTGCCATAAGTCATGCATTACTCTGGAATAATAAACAAAACATGCTGGAGGGATAGATTCCTGTCCCAGAGACTTCCCATACTCTGGAACAGACTACCTATCTACCCCGAGGATCACTTTTGTGGCTCTGCTTGACAGGAGCACAGGAAAATAATTTTCTTGGATGGCAAAAGCAAGGGTACCTTTTTGGCTAGGTTTATATAGGCCCTAGGGCCAATATTCTAGTACCTACCTATGAACCTATGGACATGAAGTAAGCACACTGGTCAGTAAGAATTTCTCAGGAGATTCCTACCCTAGAAAGGAGAATTAGAAGTGCTTTTGTTATGTACTTCCTCAAGAAGGTTTGCTGCATAATCAGTAATTACCAAGATATACTGATAGTCCTTACTTGATTTTACAGTTAGACCCACAATGTCCACTGCAACATGGTCAAGAAAAACCTCAGCAATGGGCAAGAATATCAGAAAATTATTTAATCATGGGTTGGGTCCTGTCCTTTCACACTCTTGAACATGATTCACAAATGTTCTCTATCTCCTTTATAATACCAGGCCAATAAAACATACCAAAAGCTTTAACTTTTCTCTTATGCATTTCTAAGTCACCATCCAAAATGTTGCTGTATTGGAATTTCAATGCATGCAGGTATTCTTAAAGTTTTTGAAACTAATAACTGGCTCATTATCTATTCCCTGATTGATCACTCTGTACAGTAGGCCATGTCTTAGCTCAAAGAATGAGTATGTATTGGGGCTGTTCTGGTCTTTTGGTTTCACCTTCTTTCTTCTCTATGTTTTCTCTAGCTATACTTTGTGTATCATCTTACCAATGAATATTCTTGAAATTAACATGGCTTATCTGATGGTCAACCAAGTCAGAACTTTAAAAATCTTGTTTTTTTGCAGGATGGCTGTCCAATTTTGTGTAGCATGGACAAGCATAAGATCCCATTTAGAATCTATTTTTCTTTTTCTTTGGTATGAGACCTGTGACAACGTTAGGTATTGTCAGCTATGCCAAGAAAAGCAGGACAGTGGATGTGTAACATATGCCAGCATAACTAGCTGGAGTTTTGTAAAAAATTATATGTAATTTGTATACCAAGCTGATTTGTACAGGTACTTATGTTGAAAATGCATTGGTAAAGTTGCTTGTGTTAAGAAAAAATCTACCAACAGTGGTTCCAAATGGACAGAAAAAAGAAATACACTTGTATGTGAGACTGTATTAGAACTATTGAAATTAATATATTGTAACAGAGGATACTGGAAGAGAAGAGGTTCATCTCAGTCCAGCTAACTTTGAAAAATAGTTTGAAATTAAATTACCTGGTAGGCCATAAAGATTGTATCTTACAGTCTTGAATGCAGCTAGAGATAAAATGCCTGTGAAAACAAGGACTATTAATCCTATTGTATTGTCCCTAGCAGTGAACTAATTGCTACCCTGGAAGGGTGGAAGTGTTGAAATGGTTTTATGGCTTCCAGATGCTATAATGCATCTTAACAAAATTCTGTGTGTGTGGTAACACATATGTGTGAGATTCTGGTACAATTTCTAGTAAAGGTGGGTAGTATGAGAACCAGAAGTTTGATGACCAGATGTGTGTGATGTCATTCTGTGATCCAGCACTGAAATTATATATTAATACTAGATGAGACTGAAGTTTCAGGGCAGTCTGTCTTTGGAACCTAGTGAAGAAGGAAGACCACTCACCTACTTCATCTTGCCTTGCTTTAGTAAGTAACCATGGAATAGCAATTCTTGAGATCAGTCAGGAAAATATAGTGAGCTTAGTTAAGTAAAGTTTTTCTGTATTTGTTTGAATCTATTCATCTGTGTTATTTTAATATTTCCTGTGATTGAAACACTGGTGTTTATTACAAACAGATATTTAGTATTTTCATGTTAATTTATTATTAAATATATTTAAACTTTTCATTGTCGCTAGTCTTTTAGAGAATGTTTTACCTTTGAAAGATGTTGTTGTTTGTCTTTTCGGCTTTTCCCGGTTAGGGGTCGCCACAGCGGATCTCCGGTCTGCTAATGATTGGCAGTAGATTTTTATGGTGCCCATTCACACATGTCTTTTGAATGCCACTTGACCACGGGGAGGACATGCAAACTCCACACAGAAGGCACTCCAGCCGAGAATTGAACAGGAAAACCTCTTGCTGTGAGGCAACAACACTACCGCTGCACCACCATGGCTGGAGACTACTTATATTTATTTGGTGAAACTGTAGCCACTCCTGAAATCCTTGCAGTTTGGTCATTATCATTTGAATTAGTATTAGTTTCACTCAATATCATTGGGTACCCTTGTCAGAGCCTTAGAGTAGCTGGCTTTGGAGTGTCTGGTGGCAATGTAACTACCTTATAATCTGGGCAGAAGGAGGTATAGCTAGTAACTCTGTGCCAGTCTTTCCCAGGTGTGTATGTGTGTGTGTGTGTGTGTGTGTGTGTGTGTGTGTGTGTGTGTGTGTGTGTGTGTTTGTGTGAAAATCAAATCTCAAATAGTGTGTGTTTCAGCTGCTTGGAACAGGGACACAGAGCACTGGTTTCATAGAGATGGTGCTGGAGGACTTGGCTTGGACACTTGGCTGAGGACTCAACTCTACAGCTGTGCCAGTGAAGAGTCTTATTGGGGCCCTGGAAAAAGAGAGAGAAAAACAGCCACTGGACTGAATGTGTTCCCTGTGTGTTCTTAAGTGAAATTGTGCTTGATGCAGAGACCTGCATCTGGAAATACTGTATGTATCTGTTTTTATTCCACGTGACAATCCCTCTCCCATGTCAGTGATGAGGATTCAGGCTCCTTGATTACTGGCCCAGAGGGAAGGACGTCACATATTGGTGGCAGTGGCGGGATATAAATTGAACTTCTGTAGCTTGTAGGCAATTGTCACTAAAAGTGTGTGTACTCTCAGTAGCTGCAAGGTAAACATACAGTATTTCATTTTCACAACCATTTTATTTATTTTGTTAATTTAGTTTAGTCAGGGAAAGCAAGCAAAGATTTCAGCAGAAGATTATGGCAAGCTGACAAAGAACCAGTTAGCCAAGGTGTGCAAAGCCAAAGGACTAGTGCATGCCAACCTGACTAAAGAGGAAATGATTTCAGCGTTAGACACAGCTCAGACCAGCAACCAAGAGGACAACCAGTCTGGTGATGAGAATTTGCAGCCCTCAGAAACAGGACAGTAATCTTTTCCTCAGAGGACTTAAAAATCTGTCTGGAGTTAAATAGACTTCAACTGGAGGCCAGAAGTTTGGAATTAGAATGAATGGAGAGACTATGGCATTTGGAGGCTGAAGAAAAAGAGAAACAGATGGAATTAGAATAAGCAGAGAGACTGCGGCATTTGGAGGCTGAAGAAAATGAGAAACAGTGCCAGCATGAGAGGGAAATGCTGACTCTTCGACAGGAACATGGAGATAATGGGGAAGGGACTAGCCAAACCCCAGAAGCAATAAAGGTCAGTACATTTGTTCCACATTTTACACAGGGTGATGATTTTGATAATTTTATTCATATATTTGAAAGAGTATGTAAACAGTATAATACTGACCAAGGGCTATGGGTATGGTTCCTGAGCCCATTACTCTATGGTAAAGCTGTAACTGCTGTTTCTAAATTGTCTGATATTGATTTTTAAACTATGATAAAGTAACACATTGTTTACTAGAATGTTTTAAGTTAACACATGAAGCTTACAGAAAAAAACAATGTGTGGGCATAGACACAAGGCAGATGAAAGTGTGTGCGATTATATTGCTGAATTAAGCACTTATTTTCATAGGTGGGTGAGTTGGTGTCAGATCACCATTTTTGAAAGGCTGGCAGACCTTTTGGTGAGGGAACAAGCACCTAGCACTTTGCCTGAGGACATGAGAATCTGGTTGGTAGACCAAGAGTGTAACTGCAAATGAACTGGGGGAAAAGGGGGGATCTTTACTTAGCAAGCAAAGTATCATTGCACATGAAGGGGATATCCAGTGCTGCACATGGATATAAGGTCACACAATGGTGGGCAGCCTAAACAACCCCAACAGAGTCCAACAGTAACAGTTGAAGCCACTAGTTCAGCTATATGGCCAGAATCAATAGTTAGAGGTTTTAAATGTAACCAGTGGGGCCATGTATCCTACAAATGATGAAGAAATCAAGGTGGGGAACAAAAGGTGGGGGAGCCAGCAAGTGGGAATAACAGTATGCCAGTGGTAGGTTGTCTGGAAACAACAGGGGTACCAAACTATCACAAGAGTTTACATCCTATCTTAGTGGATGGAAATCAGACCACTGCTAAGACAGACACAGCCTGTGACATAACCATTGTGAACCCTGCAGTGGTTAAATAGGAACACTACTTGCTTGTGCAATCCTCTCCAATCAGAGTTTTAGGAGGGACCCCATTGCAAATGCCTTTGGCCAGCGTTCACCTTGAGTGGGAGGGTGGAAAAGGAAGCAAGAAAGTAGGTGTGATTGAGTGTATTCCTGTAGATGTCTTGAGGGGGAATTATTCTGATAATAGAGTATTTTGTGTGGAGGCAGTTACATGCAATCAGGCTAGGAGACAGGCATGTTGGCTTGGTAGCCTGGGGGAGATGCAGACAAACTCCACACCTAAAGCTGGGGCTGGTGAAGTACCTATTTCAGGGAGAGCAGTGAGCCTGAAGCTGAGCCACTGCTGCTGGTAGGTACTGATGTTCCCTTGGACAGAGTGGCTGCAAGGGCAGAGTTGAGTGGTAGTACCCAGGCTGACAGTGAGGCACTGCTGTCAGAAGATACCAGACTTCTTGTGGAAGGGGAGCTGGGAAGAGTTACAAACAAATAGTTGAGACAGGCTCAGCTCTTGGACCCTACACTAAGAGGCTTGAGGGAGGTAGCTAGGGAGACACCTGATCCTCAAGGAAAAGGGGATTCTGTATACTCTAACAAAGGGTTACTGTATAAAGAGTTGTCCCCTGAGGGATCGGTAGACGGTAAAGTAATACAGCAGTTGGTAGTGCTCAGAGCCTACCATATGCCACTTTTAGCCATAGCCCCTGGACATTCCCTTTGCAGGTCACAAAGCATAAAGCAGACCAAGAGATGTATTATGCAGAACTTCTATTGGTCTGGAACTGCAAGGGATGTAACAGGGTACTGCATGACCTGTGAACAGGGCCAGTAAAAACACAACTCAGCATAAAAGTGGGTTGAATAGACCAAGTACAACTGAAGTAACCACTCTGTATACCCCTACGCCACACTTTATATCCGCAGAGCAGCCAAATGAAATCCAGCCTGGTCAATAATACAAACAAACTTTATTAAAATCCAAATAAAAACTGAAGTGATGCACTTTTGTCCCTCCACTTTCAATATGGGACTTCATCAGAACAATTAATACATTGTGTCACATCCATTTTATATGTGAGCATGGCCAAAAAGTGTGGAAGGCAGGAGACAGGGTCAAAGCTCCTTTGATTCCTTTGCCTGTGATTGAGGAGCTGTTTCAGAGGGTAGCTTGGGATATTGTGGGGCCTTTGAGTACCCCAAGTTCCACAGGGAAGAAGCACATCCTGACTATGCTACTAGATAACCTGAGGTGGTGGCTCTATCCTCCATCGAGGCAGAGAAGGGGGTAAATTATTTGTTAGAAATTTTCAGCAGGGTAGGTTTCCTCAGAGAAATACTGACTGGCAGAGGTGTCAATTTCATGTCAGACCTGCTGGCTTGTCTGTGGGAACACTGTGAGGTGATGCACCCAAAGTGTACCCTCTACAACCCCCCAGACTAATGGTCTTGTAGAAAGGTTAAGCTCTACAATTAAGACCATGGTACTGGCATTTATAGACCATTTTAAGAGAGAGTTGGACAAATATTTACCCCATCTCCTGTTTTCATACAGAGAAGTACCCCAGGAGTCCACACGTTTTTTACCCTTTGAGGGAATAGAGTGAGGGGAGCCTTCATATTTGATTCATGGTGACTAGGAGGGTAAGTGTGTCCCACAAGGAGTCTGTTGTGGCATATGTCTTAAACCTCAAGACAAGGCTTAGGGAGCTCATGGCTTCGCCCAGAACCTGGCAGGAACCCAACAGCAGGAAAATGACTGGTATGACAAGAATGCTTGAGTACGAGAGTATGCTGTGGGACAGCAGGTTATGGTTCTCATTCCTGTCAAACAAAATAAGCTGGAGGCAGCTTGGAAGGAACCCTTTGTAGTGGTAAGGAAGATCAGTGATGTTAACTACATGCTAAACCTGCTAGGCAGGAGGAAGGGGCACAAATTGTACCATGTCAACATGGTGAAACCTTATCATGACAGGGAGGCCATGGTGCTGAGTATTTGCAGTGGATGGCAAGAGGAGCCTGAGGGAGATCTATGGTGACATCAAGATAACCAGCAAAATACCAAGTAAGTAAGGTAGAGCCTAGGGTTGCAGGCATATAACATGATAGTGCAGCACTGAGGTGGATCCAGCAATGCCAGTGCAGATGGGTTCTCAAGACAAGGTATGGGTTAATCTGTTCTCAGACAGGCTCATGTCCCTGAAGCCATGTTTCTCAAGGGTCGCTTGAGTCTTCAAAGGGGGAGAAATGTGATGATGGGAAATATCATCAGCTATGCCAGGAAAAGTAGAACAGTGGATGTGTAACATATGCCAGCATAGCTAGATGGAGTTTTGTAAATAAATATATGTTATTTGTATATCAAACTGATTTGTACAAGTGCTTGTGTAGAAAATGTACTGGTAAAGTTGATTGTGTTAAAAATGTATCAACAATCGGTCCTCCTGGACAGAAAAAAGAAATACACGTACATCAGACTGTATTATAACGATTAAAATTAATATGTTGTAACAGAGGATACTGAAAGAGAAAAGGTTAATCTCAGTCCAGCTAACTTTGAAAAATAGTTTTAAATTAAATTACCAGCTAGAGATGAAATGTCTGTGAAAACAAGGACTAGGAATTCTACTGTTTTGTCCCTAACAGTGAACTAATTGCTACCCTTGAAGGGCGGAAGTGTTGAAATGGTTTTATGGCTTCCAGATGCTATAACACATCTTAGCAAAGCTTTATCTGTGTGTATGGGAACAAATATGTGTGAGATTCTGGTTCAGTTTCTAGTAAAGGAATGTAGTATGGGAACCAGAAGTCAGATGACCAGATGTGCATGATGTCATTCTGTAATCCACCACTGAAATGATGTTTCAATACTAGATGAGACTGAAGTCTCAGGGTATTTGCTTTTGTAACCTGACAAAGAAGGAAGACCACTCACTTACTTCATCTTGCCTTGCTTTAGTAAGTAACCATGGAATAATAATTCTTGAGATAAGTCAGGAAAATATAGTAAGATTAGTTAAGTACTGTTTTTCTGTATCTGTTTGATGCTATTCATCTGTGTTATTTTAATATTTTGTGTGACAAACTCTGGTGTTTATTGTAAATAGGAATTTAGTACTTTCATGTTATTTTATTATTTATTATTTAATATTGTGATGTTATGAGGTAGTGCCATCTGTGCCAGGGAGAGTAGGGCAGTACATATGTACATATGCCAGCATAGCTAGCTGGAGTATTGTTAAGGAATTTTTTGTTATTTGACTATCACACTGATTTGTACAGATGTTTGATTTAAAATATATTTGTAAAGTTAGTTGTGTTAAAAATGTATCAACAGTAGGTCCTGCTGGACAGAAAGAATATATGCATGTATGCATGTATATTACATCGTATTATTGTAACTGATCAAATGTGTATGTTTATCAAGAACCCTGGAAGGGTGGAAAGTTTAACTGTGTTATAGATTTCAGATGCTGCCACAGATCTTAGCAAAGCTCTCTGTGTGTATTTTACCAGAGTCAGATGATGTCTTTCTCTAACCAGCATCTGGTTTCTTTGGAACCCTCGCAGCAGCACTTTGGAACCTGACAGGGAAGATTTCTCACATGATATATATATCTCATGCATCCACACAGACAGAGAAAGACACCATCTGGCTTTTGCTGTGGTAAGACACTTAGCACACATCAGCTTGCCTTGTTTTAGTAAGAAGTCAGGGAATAGTAATTCTTTAATTAGTCAGGGACATTTGGTGAGAATAGTTTAGTATTGTTTTCTGCAATTGTGTGAAACTATCCAACTGTATTATTTTCTATATCTCTGTGGTAGAAACTCTGTTGTTTATTGTATTCAGTATTCTCCTGTTGTGTTATTTATTATTATTAGATATTTTAATATGTTTTATTGTGGCTGGTTCTTTAGAGAATAGTTTTAACATCTTGAGAATGCTTATGCTTATTTTGGTGACACTGGGGCCACTCCTCAAAGCCTTGCTGCTTTGGCCACACTTTGTAAGAGCCTTAGAGTAGCTGACTGGTGGCAACTTAATTACCTAAGAATCTGGGCAAAAAAGGACACAACTATTAAATCTGTGCCAGCTTTTCCCAGGCGTGTATGTGTGTGTGTAAAACTCAAATATTCAAGTGTGTGTCGGCTATTGGGAACAGGGACACAGTGCTCCAAGGCAGTCAGTGTGGAGTTGTGTTTGGGCCTAGAGAGAGAAATAGAGTCCAGCCTCAGGACTGGAGCATGCTCCTGGTATGGTCTTAAGGGAAATTGTGCTTGGTGCAGGGGGAAGCATCTTAAAATACTGTGTGAATCCGTCTTTGCTCT
Source organism: Protopterus annectens (assembly GCF_019279795.1). NCBI lineage: Eukaryota > Metazoa > Chordata > Ceratodontiformes > Protopteridae > Protopterus > Protopterus annectens. Next base: position 1,777,231,446 of record NC_056741.1, on the reverse strand, counting down.
TAGTTACCATCCCAAACATAGTCAGTGGTGAGGATTGAGTCTCCTTGATTGCTGGCCTGGAATATGGACAATGTCACAAATATATTTAAATTTTTCATTGTGATTGGTCTTTTAGAGAATGTTTTAACCTGTGAGAATATTTATGTGGTGACACTGTAGCCACTCCTAAGCCTTGTGGTTTGGTCAACATTACCATTTGTATTAGTATTAATTTCACTCAGTACCATTGGGTAACTCTGTAAGAGCCTTAGAGTAGCTGGTGTTGGAGTGTCTGGTGGTAGTGTAACTACTTTATAAACTGGGCAGAAGGGGGTATAGCTAATAAATCTGTACCAGCCTTTCCCAGGTGTGTATGTTTGTGTGAAAATCAAATCTCAAAGAGTGTGTGTGTGTCAGCTGCTTGGAGCAGGGGCACAGAGCACTGGTTTCACAGAAAGGGTGCTGGAGAACATGGCTTGGACACTCGACTGAGAACTTAACTCTACAGGTATCCCAGTGGGGAATCTTACTGGGGGCCTTGAGAGAGAGAGAGAAAAAACCAGCCTCCAGTCTGAGTGTGTTCCCTGTGTACTCTGAAGGAAAATTGTGCTTGATGCAGACAGCTGCATCTGGAAATACTGTGTGTATCTAATTTTGTTCCAAGTGAACATCCCTCTCCAGTGTCAGTGGTGAGGATTCAGGATCGTTGATTACTGACCCAGAGGGAAGGACGTTACAAGACCCATCTCTCCCTTCATCAGAATTAGTTCCTATTTCCTTTAATGTATTCTTAACTAGTGAACCATTTTTGACAGTCTTTTAGCACCTTCCACACAGCGAGAAATCTTAGATACTTTTGTCTTTACAAACTCAATGTTTTTCTCTTTACTGGAGCCATGCACTTCTGGCAAAATATGAGGATGAAGTCCAACCCCCCCCCCATAACTTTCACGTTTTTTTAAATAGGGGAAATCTTACCAATGATTACATAATGAGAGAACTTAGGCATCAGGGCTACAGGACCACATAACACAAGCACTCAGGTCACTCCAAGGCAAGTACAAATATGACTCAGTCATTGTCCATGCTGGTGTGAATGACCTGAGACATACCTCCCTGGATTACATGAAAAGAGACATAAAGGAGCTCTCTGAGCATGTAGCCCAGGCCGGTATGACCCTGACCTTGAGTAGCATCTTACCCTCACCAAGAATGATGCCACAATATGAAGACAAGATGATCAATTTCAACAATTGGCTTAAGTACTGGTGTCATACAAAGGGAATCCAATGCCTGTCAGCTTGGGATGATATGCTCGACAAGCCACGATGCTTCGCTAGGGACGGCTTGCACCTTTCACCCCTGGGCTTTTGGATATTGGCAAAGGCTCTTGCTACCCCCATAGTGCCTTTTTTAGGCAAGGCTCAAAAGACAAACCCACCTCCATAGGTATTACAAGGGATAAGAAACTAAGAGTAATGCTACTCAACGCCAGAAGTCTAAACCTCAAGATGCACGCACTCGAAACTCTCTTTAGCATGGAGAACATCGATATATGTGCAGTAACAGAAACCTGGTTCAGGGCTCCCGAGAGCACCCCAGCACTACCAGGTTATACCTCATACCATTCTTTTCGGCCCCAAAACTTGGACCGAACCACAAAAGGAGGGGGAGTATCGATATTCATCAAAGATACCCACACCTCCAGGTTGGTGGCAAATCACGAAGCATCAGAGACTATCCATGTGCAACTAACAGTGGGTAAAACTGCCTTCCAGTTTATAGCCTGCTACAGACCACCCTCCCAAACCCAGGAACCCCACTCGGCCTTTCTGAGAACACTGGAAAATATGAAGGGCTCTCCAAACACCATTATATTGGGCGACTTCAACTACCCAAACATAGACTGGGAGCATTACTCTAGCTCCAACACCCTAGCCCAAAGATTCCTAGAATTTATAAACTCAAATGCTATGGAACAACTAGTTACCACTCCCACAAGAGGGGAAAATATACTGGACCTGATCATCACCAACATGGGGACTCTATGCTCCAGACCAGAAGTGTATCCCTCACTGGTAAGATCAGACCATAAACTAATCTCACTGGATATTCACATCCCGACCCCACCCCCTCCCAGAAAACCACAGTGAAAAACTTCTCTAAAGCAAATTTCACACTCCTCAAAACTGAGGTGGAATCCTTCAAAGCCCCCGGGCCTGTGGAAAATACGCCCAGACCAAGAGAATCCTTTATAAATGCATTCTATGAACACCTTCAGGAATGCATGGATCATGCGATCCCAAATAAAACCAAGACCCAATTCTCCAAAGGCAGACGTCCTGTCTGGTGGACCCCAGCCATAAACAAACTATACAATAGAAGGAGGAAGCTACTAAATGATAGAGCAAAATCCCAAAAAGGGAAGGCATCACTGATCAGTATTAGCAAAAAACTACGGGCACTCATAAAATTGTCTAAGGCCAGCTTTGAGAGAAACATTGCACAGGACACTAAGGATAATCACAAGGCTTTCTTTAGTTATGTTAGGAACCTGGGTGGTAATTCCCAGATATGCTCAGAATTAGTCCAAAATGACAAAAAATACACTGAACCCACAGACATTGCCAGCATCCTAGCTGACAGATTCAGCGCAAACTTCTCCCCCCCTCCCCACCGAAAGGGCAAATATCTATCCCAGCAGAGTGCTGCCCCCCTGACATCTCAGATGCTCAGGTAAGAGCCGCCCTCTCCAAAGCAAAAAACACAGCATCAATGGGACCAGACGGTGTCCCGGGCTGCGTCCTACATGAACTCCAAGAAGAGCTAAACCCAAACATAAAACTACTGTTCAATCTCAGCCTTACTACAGGATATGTGCCCAAAGAGTGGCATACAGCAACAGTGATCCCACTCCATAAAGGTGGTGCCTCAACGGATCCTGAAAACTATCGCCCCATAAGCCTGACTAGCTTGGTCTGCAAAGCTATGGAAAGGATCATCATGGACCTCATAAATAAAGATATTGGGGACCTACAGACACTGGATCCTACCCAGTTCAGCTTTGTTAAGGGCAGATCCTGCCTCTTAAACCTGGTTGATTTCTTTGAAACAGTCACCAAGGCCATTGACGAGGGGAAGCTGGTCCACACAGCCTACCTGGACCTCGCAAAAGCCTTCGATACAATACCCCACTCGGGCATTATAGATAAGCTCACCAGCTTAAATATAAACCCCTATGTCACTAGATGGATTGCAAACTGGCTCAAGGACAGAACCCACATGGTTAGAATTGCTGGAGCCATGTCAGACTCCAAACCAGTTACAAGTGGTGTCCCACAATCAGTCCTGGGACCTCTCTTGTTCGGTATATATTTCTCGGAGGTACAGGCCAACACGGAAGGACTGTGGCTGACCAAGTTCGCAGATGACTGCAAACTGGGCGCCATAATCGACTCTCCAGCCGACACTAGCATCCTCCAAAAGGGCCTCATAGAAACAGACAACTGGTGCCAGAGCCATGACCTCAAGCTAAATGCCAAAAAGTGTATAGTCATCCCCTTTGGCAAAAACAAAGTGCCCACAAATTACCACATAGGTGGTAATCCATTAAGTACCGAAGAAGTAATTAGGGACCTGGGGACCCAAGTTGATAGCAATCTCTCATTTGACAACCACGTGGCCAACGTGGTTAGAAAAACATTTTATATAGCCCACCTAATCATGAAGGGATTCACATCTAGATCAGGGGAGGTTATCATGCCTCTTTACTCATCCCTCATCAGGCCCATAATTGAGTGCAATGCCCCTTTTGGGATGTACCTTACCAGACACCTGCAGCAACTGGAAAGACCCAAAAAGTACCTCACCAAGAGGATCAAAGGGCTCAAACAGATGCCATATGCTGCCCAGTTAAAGAAACTCCAGCTCTACTCATTGGCATACCGCCTGTTCAGAGGCGATCTGTGCCTGAAGTATAAAGCCATGTCCAACCCGGAATTAATGGACATGCTGCACCTCAGAAAATCCAAATCCCATCAAGCTACGCGCTCGAGAGACTTGAACCTCAGCACTGAAATAAATAGGAAATGCTGGAGGGACAGATTCATAACCCAGAGGCTCCCTTCACTCTGGAATAAAATCCCAGTCCAGGTTAGGCAGAGTCCCTCATTGACTCTCTTCAAGAGGAATCTTGATGAGTGGATGGGAGATCGTAGGTTTACCCCAGGTATCACTTCTGTGTCACTGTTAGACAGAGGCACAGTATACTAACCTCGAAAAAGGGCATAGCAAAATAAATTTAAAATGGGTGGCGAAAGCCAAACACATTCTGGCTAGGCTTATAAATGCCCTAGGGCAGATAGCCTAGTATGAACCGATGAACCTATGAACCTATAAAACTTTACTCAAGAGAGCATGCATTTCAGTTTATATTACAAGGTAGTATCTCTTGTCTCCATGTAATTTATATAGATTTAACTTCAGCATTTGACTGAGTAATTCACAAAATAATGATCAACAAATTAGAACAACTAGGTACTGAGGTACTGTTGATAAGATGGATATCCACGGTTTACAAATAGGACATGGCAAGTATCATACAGCAATTGGATTAATGAAATTTGAGGTTACAGTCAGGGTGTCAAACAGGTCTCTGTCCTAGGTCAATACTTGTTTAGATTGTATCTTTCATATTTTTCTTTTTTATCTAAGGTGTTCTACAGTCTGTATGCAGATGACTTGAAAATGGGTAAATTGATTATGTGTGTTACAGATAGGGCATCCCAGTAAAAGAATTTGACTAAATTTACTATTTTGGCACAAGAGAGTAACATGCTGCTAAACACATCAAAAACTAAGCATATGAGATTTGGGAGACAAATTGAAAGGTAATTATTTAATACAGCACACAGTGATTGAAACTGTAGATTAATTTCATGACCTGAGTATATGGGTAGAGTTTTTTCTAATCTGTGTGGGTCTATGTCAGGTGATCGATTTTTCTGAAACTCAAAAAAAGACTATCAAAGAGACAAAATGCAAAACAAAATTGCTGTCCAAGAAAACAAAGGCAATGGCCCAACAATAGAAAAGCACCCTCCTCAGCCTCAAGAGGTAAATAAGACTACTTGTCAAATCCTCCAAGGGTGCCTTTGAGAGAAACTTAGCAAGTACAGCCAAGGATAACCATAACGCCATTGACAGCTATGCATGTAATCTAAAGGATAGGACCCAAGCATGTGCACTAGTGACCCATGGTATCACACACACTGACCCCACAGAGACAGCAAGCCTGCAAGCGGATAGGTTTTGTGAAAATTTCACTCCCTTATCCCCTCTTTACCTACAACAAACCTTTCCCTAACCCTCCCCCATCCTACATATCTGAAGACCAGTTTCTCAAAGCCTTGTCTAAGGCAGAAAACACAGCCTCTCTGGGACCAGACGACATCCAAGGCTGTCTCTAAACAGGCTAAAACATGAACTGCCATCACCACTAAGTACCCTTTTCAATCATAGCCTAATCACTGGCTTTGTTCCTGAAGAATGGAGAACAGAAACAGTCATTCCCCACCGCAAAGGTGGCCTAGCAACAGACCCGGGGAATTACATACCCATAAGCCTGACAATCCCCTCTTCTGTAAGGCCATGGCATGTATCATTATGGACCTCATAAATGAAGATATAGGTGACCTGCAAACCCTGGATCCTATCCAATTCAGCTTCGTGAAAGGCAGATCTTGCTTGTTAAAATTAGTAGATTTCTTTAAAAATGTGACCAAGGCCATTGATAAGGGCAAATCTGTGCACATGGCATACCTTGACCTGACAAAGGCTTTCAACACAATCCCACATTCAGAAATTACCGATAAACTTAGAAAACTTAATGTAAACCCCTTCATTGTAAGATGGGCTGCCAACTGGTACACAAACCAGGCACACATTATCAAAGTGGGTGACTCCACATCAACCAGCAGACCTGTTATCATTGGGGTGCCACAGGGGTAAGTGCGGGTCTCCGTACTGTTTGATATATACTTCGCAGAAGTTCAGGTTAAAATTAAGGGGTTGTGGCTGACCAAGTATGCAGGCGACTACAAACTAGGTGCAATCATTGAACCCCAAATGATGTCAGTATACTACAGGATGGTCTCATGCAGACCAACAATGTGTGCATTAGTCATGGTCTCAAACTGAATGCAAAGAAATGCATCATCATTCCCTTTGGCACAAATAATGTCTCTTCACACTATCAAATCAACAACAATATCCTAAGTACCCATTAAGTGGTAAGGTACCTGGGATGACAAGTTGACTGCAACCTTAACTTCGACCACCATGTGTCTATTGTAGTAAGGAAAGCTTTCTGTGTAACACACTTGATTAGTAAAGGCCTCAACAGCAAAGGAAGTTATAAACCCCCATACTTGGCAATTATCTGGCCCATAATTGAGTATAATGTCCCATTTGACATATACCATACTAAGCACCAGCAGCAATTAGAGAGACCTGAGAGATTTCTAACAAAGAAGATCAAGGGTCTCAAGCATGTGCCTTGCACAGACTAGCTAAAGTCCTTGCCAATATAATTTGTATCATATAGACTTTTGGGGAGACATACCTGGCCTACAGAGCAATCCAAGACTCAAACATAATGAACTTGCTGCATATCCGTAAATCAAACGATACTAGGGATACCTGTTCCAGGGACCTAAATATGGCCTGTGACTTAAATAGGACATGCTGGAGGGACAGATTTATCTCCTAGTGACTGCAAAGTCATTGGAATAGGCTACCAATTCATGTGAATAACAAAAAATAGCTGTTGAAGGCACAAACCCCAAACGATGCACTGTTGTTTAAGAACATCTTTATTAAGCAATTTTTCATCCAGCTAGTGCTTGAACTTCATCAGATACATTCTAAGTCAAAATCCACTCTTTAAAACAGTTAATGGTTGTATCATGCGATCATACTGTGCAAATTTGCTTCCCCTTAAGTTAAAGTGATACACATATAAAAATGCATTCAAGTTTTAAATTTCTTCTAAAAAGTTTGACATTATCAAATTTCTTCATTCCTACTATATACAATACACTCTATATTTCATCACATATACTTAACACATATACTACAAGCATAAAATATAAAATGTGAAATTTATCTTTCCAGACTTTTAAGTTTAAGAACACTTAAAATTAAACACATCTCATTTATTCCAGGGTAATGGTATGCATCCAGTCAGAGTTGCCATAATAATTCAAGCTTTTATAGATTCAATGAGTCCACCCCCCCCCCAATGTCAGCTGTCACTTGATCAATAAATTTAATTCAAACTGGTGGTTTTCATTTTCTATACTGTGTCTAGCTAAGGCGTTCTCTTGTTTCTACCAATTAATGCTATACACATGTTCGTATATTCTGTTCTTTAGCCTCCTATCGTTTTTTCCTATATAAAATGCAGGACAGCTTTTGCAGGTAGCTAGGTACACCACCATTCTTAATGTGCAGTTGAATTTCTTTTCTAGGTAGTGCTTTCCGTCCCTTATTTTAAATGTTGTGCCTGTCTTCACATATTTGCAATAGTTGCACATGTTACACTTGGGCACTCCTGGTTGTCTAACCTGTTGTGAACAACCTTTACTTAATATGTCTTTAATGCTACTACCCCTTCTAAAAACAACCTGAGGGACTTCCATAAATTTATTTACCAAAGATGTATTATTTTTAATTACATTCCAGTTTTTACATATAATGCTTCTTATATACGTCATGTCTACACTATATGTTGTAATAAATCTGTATCTTACAAGGGATGCTCCAGTGGTTTCTTCTACACCTCTATTTTGTTCTGAGATTACCAATTCTAATTTGTTTCTAAACACTAAAATAGGTGTAAATGCACCATTAGATCTTTTAAATTTTACTTCTTCTGTTAGTTGGCTAATCATCTGGTCAGGTTACCCTCATTTAAGAAACATGTCCCTGAGCTTGTTACACTCTGTCATAAAATCAGAATCCAATGTTGTCATCCGGGCAGCTCTTACCATCTGTCCCTTAACCACTGAATGTTTTTGGTAATATGGGTGACTACTGGAAAAGTGTAGAAAAGCATTTGAATTACTGGAAAAGTGTAGAAAAGCATTTGAATATGTTTCCTTTCAGAAAATTGTAGCTGTATAACATTGTTGGTTCCTGTCTTTTCTCAGGTTTACATCTAAGTAAGCTATTGAATCCTTATTAAAGTTGTATGTGAAGTGTAGGAAGCTAGTTGTACTATTAAAGTACTGCATAAGCTCCATCGCCCACATGTTATCCCCTTTAATAATCATAAAAATATCATTCAAAAACCTGGTGTAGAAATATATGGTGTCCTTAATGTATGGGTTGTTGTTAATAAATTCATATCCCCAGTAGGCCATAACTAAATTGGAAAAACTTGCACCAACTGGGGAGCCCATAGCTACACTGTTTTTTTTTTTGTAAGTAAAATTCATTATCAAAGGTAATATAGTTGTTAGTAAGGATGATGTCTAAAAGCTCTTGTACTAATACAATTTCCTCACTTGTAGCTCCCTTTATTCTCAACATATGGACTACCCATTCGATCCCTTCAATATGTGGGATCGAAGTGTAAAGGTCTCATACGTCTATAGTCATAAAGTTATAGTGTTCTTTATATTCTAACTTATTGATGTTACTTAAAAACATCCACGAATCCTTACAAATTTGTCTAATGTTGCTAACATATTTTTTCAAAATTGTGTTTACCATCTTCGCATATGAATAAGTAATAGAATTACGTACGTCAACCAAAGGTAGCATAGGGGGATTTTCTATACATTTATGTATTTTAGGAATCCCAAATAAAATGGGAATCCTAGGGGCTGGCATAGTCAAATAGTTCAACATGTCTATACTAATCCTTGATTCAATAAACATGTCACTTAAATACATTTTTACTCGAGCATAGGCTGTATGCAACTCATTTCTTGACACTAACATGTATGTGTCACTCTGAATGATTTTTTTTAATTCTTCTGTTATAGTCATCTGTACTCATAATAGCCAGCCCTCCCCTTTTATCTGGTTTCATAGTCCACACTGGCAAGTGTTGTAATTCACATAGTAAATCTCTCTCTGGTTTACTAATGTTAAATGTGTGTACATTATTAAAATTCTTATTCAAACAATTCCTGATGTCCAGCTCACACATGGTTTCAAACATTGCAATAGCAGGATGTGTGGGGGTTAAACGTACTGTTAATATAAAACTCATTGTGTGTAAATTCATTTCCCCCAAACATAACATTTAAGTTTAGAGTCCTAATAAACAATTTCAAGTCAAGAAGTACTTTCCCCAGTTCCACTTTACTGTCCGGTATGAAAGTAAACCCCTTGGCCAGTAAATCAACAAGTTATTTTTCTATTTCAAATGGTGAATAGTTGTAAACTGTAAAGTCTTTAGTACTTTTCAAAAGTGTTTTACAGTTAATTACCTGAGGAGGATTAGTTCCTACATGCATTACTTCCTCCTCTGGTTTGTTTTCCGTTTGGGTTTTCCCTGTTGTTGATACAGACCTCTGGGGTTGTGATTCTGCCCTCTGTTCTGAAAATTCGAATATTCATTCGAAGAACTTGGTCTAGGGTTGTTATCCCATTCATTTTCCACAGTTTGTCACATATTGCTGTTGTTAGCAACCCTTTCACTTCTCCTTACAGGTTTCAGTTCATTCACATCTCTCCTCTGGTGTTGTTGTGATGTCACTTCCTCCTGAGTATTTCCTATACCTCCTCCTCTAGTTGTTGATTGATAGGTGTTATGGCCAGTAGAATTCCATAGTTGTGAGGGGGGGGGATTGGATATGCAGTTCCATTCTGGTAGTCAGTGACGTCTCTATTAATTTTTTTCATTTTATTGTCTTTTAGTTTATTCATGTGTTGGTCAATACTTGTGAAGATTCTGTTATAGTCATATAAACAGCGATTAAAATCACTGTTTGTTCTGATTTTTTCATCCACCTGTTTAGTCTGATTTTCAGTTTGATTTACCATAATTTGGTAATGCTTTATCATTACCTTTAACAGTTCCAACCCGTGTCTGTCAAAGAGTTTCAATAGGTCTTGATGAAATAATGAACCTGTCTCTAGCCCCACTGGATATTGCCAGGCTTTTAAGCCCTTAGGGACTATGTTCTGCTTTATACATTCACAGAAATATGAAGTTTCTAGTTGCAGTTTTTTGTGTTTAAGTAAATAATAGTCAAACGACTTTAAGTGTTCTGTAATTAATACTGTTACTCCAGCTGGATGCCCTTGTTCGGTTGTGTCAGGTTGCAGTTGAAATGTTGGTGTAGAATCCAACCAGTTGTTCAAATTAAGGACCCCAATAAGCCTCAAGGAACTTTCAGCGTTAGTTGGTCTTGCTGGTTCACTACTCAAGTTGTTTCTCTGTGTTCTGGCTTCTGAATTGCCATCACAGTTTGTCAGCAAAATAGTGTTTTGTGTTGAACTAGTGAGGGAAGCAGCAACTGTAGAATAAGTTGCACCAAGTCACTGGTTGTTCTCTTGACTGCTATAGGTTGCATTCTCTACCTGTTGACTGTTAGGTAGAGAAACTACAGATCTATAAATCTATAGATCTTCCACATGTTGAGAGAGCATCATTATCATCATAGTTAAATTTCTAATACTATAATTTGAAGTATTTCGGCTTGGGTTGGGGCTAATGTGTCCTTCACTAGCCATATCCAGAAACTCCAAACCAACAGCAGAAAGTGCAACAAACGGATAAAGAAAAATAGCTGTTGAAGGCACAAACCCCAAACAATGCTCTGTTATTTAAGAATGCCTTTATTAAGTGCTTTTTGTCCAGATAGTGCTTGAACGTCATCAGATACAGTCTAACTCAAACTCCACTCTTTAAAATAGTTAATGGCTGTATCAAGTTGTTTCTCCATGTTCTGGCTTCTGAATTGCCATCACAGTTTGTCAGCAAAGTAGTGTTTTGTGTTGAACTAGTCAGGGAAGTAGCAATTGTAGAATAATTTGCACCAAGTCGCTGGTTGTTCTCTTGACTGCCATAGCTTGTATTCTCTACCTGTTGACTGTTAGTACTTGAATGTATTTTTATATGTGCATTACTTTAACTTAAGGGGAAGCAAATTTGCACAGTATGATCACATGATACAGTCATTAACTAAAATTTAAAGTGCTTAATAAAGACATTCTTAAACAACAGAGCATCATTTGGGGTTTGTGCCTTCAACAGCTATTTTTTATCAGTTTGTTGTACTTTCTGCTGTTGGTTTGGAGTTACCAATTCATGTAAAACAGAGCTCCTGTATGACACTGTTCAAGAGGAACCTGGATGAGTGGATGAGGTACCATAAATGCTTACTGGGGATAGGGCACACAACCCTGCTGGACATGGGTTGTCATCATTAAATGCAATCTTGGATATTGACTAGCATTTCTATGGCATTACATTGGGATGAAATAGCTAGGCTTAAAATGACATCTAGGTTGACAGCCTAGTAATCACCTACGATCCTGTGATATAAATGAGTTTCTGAAAACTTGAACATGAAAAAAAAAACCCACAAAAATCTACCTGTTTTTACATTTTTAAAGGGGACAAGTCCCCTTACACCTCCTACAACCCACCTGCGAATTATATATACCAACTCCAAGATCACTCTACAGTGAGGAAAAGGGTAAATTTCCCAATCCTTGCTGTATGGCAATCACCATAAACTCGATCAACTGATAGGGACTCATATACATATATATATATATATATATATATATATATATATATATATATATATATATATATATATATATATATATATCTTTATGTGTTTTTGGAAATACCATCATTAGTAAATGTTACATTACATGTTTTTCATCTTTGCTCCTGCTATCACTATTAATTTACTTATTGTTTTTGGATCCCTTGATTACCAGTATTTCCCTGAGGGATGCATTTCAAGCCCATACTTTCAAGTAAAAATGGATTAGGTGTAGGCCAGGCCAAGATAAACTTTAAATAACTTGAATGCAACAGAATGAATACTTTATGTTTTCTGTCCTTGTGCTTTTTCTGGTTAGGAATCCATACTCATTCAACTTTTTTTTTCAGGTGACTTGTTCTAGGGTTACAAAATGAAGTGTTATTTTCAATAATGGACCATATCATGAATGTTTAAATTGGTATACTGAAGTGATTTTTCTAGTGTTACTAGAAAGACTTATCTTTTATAATTAGATGACTATGGGATATGCTTCCTGAATCTGATAGATACACTCTGGTCAAAGTCAAGATTTTCATTTCAACTGTCCATCGGCATTTATTTATTTATTTATCTTTGTTTACCAGGAAAGTCTGACAGGAATTGATCCCATTTTCATGACAGGTCTGTGGAGAAAAGTGCCACAATTATTATAGATATAAGAACAGAGAACATCGCAAGATACATAAATCAATTAACATAATAGGTGTTTTTCATTGAGGAAGGGGAAAAAAAAGCTGAACAGCTTTTACAATTACAAAATGCAGAAGGCATTCACTTTACATACATATATTAAAATGTGGCATTTTTCATTGAGAATAAGATATGTATGTGCATTAAAATTGTATGTACAGTTTGGGATCTATAGTTGAAATATCAAACATAGTATGTACTGAAATTGAATATATATACAGTTACTAGGGACAGATATATGCTTAGAAATATGTTGGGATGTTATGTCATGTAACTATTAGAAACATGGAGTTTACAGGAGTAAAATAAGTAGGTTATCATTTGTAGAAGATATTGTAGTTTTTGATGTTAGCATGTTTGTTTTATAAAGAACATTAGTATGCTGTGGAACATGATATACAGGTAAAGAGACAGAGGTGTTAGGTAACATAGGGATGGGGAATGATGGACATATACAGGTAAGAAGGAGATTAGCTTTGTATGGAAAAGAAAAGCTTTTATGAATAACCTAGCCAATAAAATAAGGTTAGAATCAAACCCTATACCTATGAGGTGACTACCTTAGCCATTATGCCAAACCTACCCCGATTTGTTTTTTTGTTTTTTTTTTTGGTCAGTTTAATTTTGCTATACCTATTGGCATAATTAAAGGTGAGGTCATTGCTGTTGTATCTGGTATCTTTTTATAGAACATCTTGGAGTACTTTGACATATTTATTGAGGTAATTATGTGTGACCTAGTATACAGTCATCAGTATAAATGGTTACCCAGAGCTCATTTCCTGCTTTTTTTTCTCTGATCCAGAGACCTCAACCTCTTTACCACAATCAACAGAACATGCTGGAGGGACAGATTCATAATCCAGAGACTTCCCATGCTCTGGGAATATACTTCCCATACATGTCAAGCAGAGCACCTCACAGGCACTCTTCAAGCGACATCTTGATGAGTGGATGGGAAATAGAAAGTTCACCCCAGAGATCACTCCAGTGGCTGTACTTGATATAGGCACTGTGAACTAACAATGAGCGGCAGAATGCCAGAACACTTCTATGGGCTAGGCTTGTAAATCCCCAGGGCCATTAGCCTAGTACACACCTATGAACCTATGATTGGAAAAATCAACTAAGAAATGGCCCCATTACAGGGTCCTTTAGAACTCCATTGTAATGACCATCGAAATAGATAGATAACTCCAAACCCTGATTTCTAGTGTTTGTTTCTCTGCTCATATAATCTTCATTTATCTACATATGGATTAACATTTAAAGTTTCTAACTGATCACTTATCCTTGATATTAAATATTGCTGAATGCTTTCATTTTAGGTAAACACTATACATTATCAGCCTTACATCATATACTGCTATTATGTCTTCTCATGCACAATCAGTCTTACATCACATGTTGCAATTACTTTTCATGTACAATTGGCCTTATATCATGTGGTGCTATTATATCTTCCCATGCACAATGAGCCTTACATCATATACTGCTGTTATGTCTTCTCATGCATGATCAGTCTTACATCACATGTTGCAATTACTTTTCATGTACAATTAGCCTTATATCATAGATTCATAGATTCATAGATTAGTACTAAGCTAACTGCCCTTGTGGGCCATTTTAAGCCTAGCCAATTATCTCTTGTGAGACTCAAACCCTGCACCTTGTGTTTGTAAGGCAAACACCTTAACCATTAGGCCACCCTCCCAACCCTGGTGTCAATCATGTCCAATCATGTGGTGCTATTACGTCTTCCCATGCACAAGGAGTCTTACATCACATACAGCTATTATGTCTTCTCATACATGATCAGTCTTATATCATATGTTGCTATTTTGTCTTCTATTGCACTGTCAGCCTTACATCATATGCTGCTATTATGTCTTCTCATGCGCAATCAGCCTTATATCACATGCTGCTATTATGTCTTTTTGTGCATGATCAGCCTTACATCTTATGCTGTTATTATGTTTTCAAAAAATGCCACAGGATAAAAAAAATAGACGAGGGGGAGAGGCATTGTATCGCTGATGACTCAGGGATAGTAGGGGCAAGAATACTAGGATATGTACTGTCATAGAAACTTGTTATAAGAAAGTGGTGGAAATTATTTGAATGAGATGGATAAAGTGGGAAGGTCAGAAATAAATGGAAATGTAATGTGGAGATTAAGGTAGGAAGGAAATTGAGGAGGAGTATCAAAAAGGTTTTTGTATTTTTATTTTGGTATTCTTTAGAAGTGGAGAGCATAAGTTTTCTTTTCTTTTTTTTTGTTAGGATTTAAAAGTAGATTTGCAACTTTTATCCAGATTTGGGTGATATCCTGAAGTATTGATAAGGATGGGGCTGTGCATATAATGGTTGTGTCATCACCGTATTCAACTATACTAGCGAAGCTGGTGACAGTATGTAGTTTGTTTATAGGAACTTTGAGTAAAGGGTGCTTTATATTGATCCTTGTGGGATGCCAAGAGTGACATTAGAAAGGAAGAGAGATGTTTTTTCCATTTAACTGCTTGTTGCCTGTAAGTCAGATAGCTGTGGAACCATGAGAGAGAGGGCTGGGTGAAGCAGACGGAAGAAAGTACAGCAAGAAGATGTTGATGTGACGTGTCAAATTCTTTTGATAAATCTAAGTATACTGAAGGCACATTTTGCCATCATTCCTATGTTGGTTTATGATATCAGTGAATTTGAGGAGAGCAGTGGTAGTACTATGGAGAGGTCTAAATTTTGCAGAGGAGATTGCTAGAGTTAATGTACTGCATATGTTGTGAGTGGATGCATTTTTCTGGTGTTTTAGACTGACAGGATAGGATGGCAATAGGTCTATAGATGGAAAAGGCTCTTGATGTGCCTCATATCATAGAGGATTTTTTCCAGATGGATGGGACATTGCACGGTATCAATACAGATACAGAGAATGCCATGACATCAGCTGCTGTTTTGAAGGTAATCTGTTGGAAATTGGTCAGCAGCTAAAACGTTGTTTGTAGTTTGAGTAGAAATTTTCTTATAGTAGAAGTGGAGAGTGGGGGGAAGGAGAATGAATGTGACTGGTTTGTAGAGGAGAAGAAAGAGAGAGACAGAGATGAATCGTTATGATCATTAGAAAGAGATAGTGCTGTCTGTATAAGTTGACCTGAGATGGTATTCAGTAAGTGATGCTAGAAGTACAAGGAGAAGGTGTAAGCTTTGTCCAGGGTGCATTAGTTTTTGTGATGACTAAAGCATGTTGGATTTTTGGTCTTTATTTTGAAGATTGATATAATCATTTTTTTATCCATTTTAATGTGTTCATTGGCATAATTTCTGAGGTGCCTAAAGGTATAAAATGCATTTTGTGTTCGGCTTTTATGCCAGTCTTTCCAGAATTTGTCTCTTGGAAGAGTGATGGTTTTAGTTTCTTTAGGAGCCATGGTGCAGAGTTTCATTTCACTCTTTCTTATTCATATAGAGACTAGGCCATTAGAGGCTGTGGTGGTGCAGTGGTTAGCATTGTCACCTCACAGCAAGAGGTTCTCCGAGTTGATTCTCGGCTGGAGCGCCTTCTGTGCGGAGTCTGCATGTCCTCCCCGTTTGAGTGAATTTCAAAGACATGCAGGTAGGTGCATGCATGTGTGGGTGTGCCTTCTTTGAAGGTTGGGCACTGGGCTGGCAACCTGACACCATAAAAATTCACTGCCAATCATTAGCAGACCGGAGTTCCACTGTGGTGACCCCTAACAGGGAAAAGCCGAAAGACAGTTTAGAGAGACTAGGCCATTAAGAATATATTTAAAAGTTTCATTAAACTGTGAGATGGCAGCAACAAGTGGCATAAATTATAATATGTTCCAGTTCCACTGGGTTAGAGTACTAATAAATATATCTTTGTTAAATTTGTTTTGGATTGCTTAGTGTTGTTTCTGACTGTATATTTGGGAAGGTGGTTGCATATTATGGTCAGCAGCCTTCCAAATGTTTGAACTGTGTTTGGTTTGTTGGCAAGGATTCAGCATAAAGTTGAGTGTCTGTTGGACTTTCTATTCATTCTAGTGGTGTTGATGATTAGCTGTACAGAGCCTTGTAAGTTAAATGATTCTGAGTGAATGTCATTGCTGATTAGCTGTCAGTCTATGCTAAAGTCACTTAGTTTAATAGCTTCTTGTTGAATATGGTGGCCATCCAGTACAGGTTATCTTGTGCAATGGAAATGTTGTTACCAGGGAGAATCTAGTAATGTCTTTTGGCTTTTCCCAGTTAGGAGTCGCCACAGTGGAACTCTGGTCCACTAATGATTGGCAGTGGATTTTTACTGTGCCGAGTTGCCAGCCCGATGCCCACCTTCAAAGAAGGCACGCCCATTCACACACGCACCTACCTGCAAGTCTTTAAACATTACCAGGGAGAATCTAAATAGCTGAAATACATAGAGACTTTCTATTGTTGAGTTGTGTCAGGACACGCTAAGTGGGAATTAATTTTAATGTTGAAACCATTGGATACATCAAATGTTTCAGCAGTTTGGCGAGAGTGCATCTTCAAGTGTTTGTGGCTTAGGATTACAGTAAAGATTAGTGAACGGAATGGGTGTTGTGTTGTACATGTGTATTTGTGTGTGAACTGTATGCATAGTGGTACTGTTAAGAAAAGGACATTTAGTAAGGTTATGTGCAGAGTGGAAGATTAGGCAGAGGTAGGGTTAGGGTTAAATACATGAGGAAGGTAAAGTGGTGAATGGGAGTCTCTCCTTCTCTCTCCTTTTTTTTGGTTTCAACAATCATAACAGCAGATATTTTTTCTTTACAATGAATGTATTTTCAGCAGGTTCTGCTTTTGTGTAAGTGTGCTGTTGATCTGCAGGCATTGATATAATGTGTATTGATATTTCTACACTTTAGCAATTAATATCATGCCTTTGTGTGTGTGTGTGTGTGTGTGTGTGTGTGTGTGTGTGTGTGTGTGTGTGTGTGTGTGTGTGTGTGTGTGTGTACGACATCATGAGGTCTCTTATCTCAGGACTAGGGAATAAAACAACCATAGTCTTGAAGTTTTAGGAAATATTAAGTTTTGCTGAAAAGAAAATAACCAAAATAACAGTTCTAAATGCTCACTGGCATAAGAGCAGTGAGTTGTCTAAAGCTAATGATTGCGGAAATGCAATTTGTTTCAATGTCTTTTTAACTCATGCATAGGCTATGGGCTCATTTCAGTTGCTCACAGAACAGTTTACTCATAACAGGAAAGAATATGGTTCCCACAGCCCAGCCCATTACAAAACCCAGTTTTAAAACGTTCAGTGTTTCTTTCAGCAGGCAGACATGAACAGAGGTTCCCAAAGAGATAGCAGGTTTACGTATTTATTATTTCATTAATTTGGTAACCGGGATCGAGCACTGAACCAAATGGACCTATTTCATTCTCAGCCCAGACAATTATAAATGACAGTAGACAAGCAAGTTAATAAGAAGTTTTATGAATGCAAACAAAATGTATGATGATACAATGAATGGTTAGCAGTAATAATAATAAAGTACACAGCACAGGGGACAATAGGAAAGGATGCTTAGAGTAAGGCGCGAAGTGGAAGTGAGTGAAATAGAGAAGGGATAAATCACAAAGTATAAAAGATAGCAAAAGTAAGGTAAAGGCACACAGAAATTAACTATATATAGTATATACAATGTGGAAGAGATGTTACATATTGGTGTAGGAAAATAAATGTGAGGACCAGAAGGTTGCTCCAGAAAAATTCCAACATTACATAAAGAAAATGGTAAACAGAGGTATACAAGTAATCAACAAACATACAGAGTTTTGAAGCTCTGGAAAAAAAAAACATAACATAAAGAACATAGAGGTAAACAAGTAACCAACAGATATACAAAATTTAAACAGAGTACCATTAATTGATAGCAGCAGCATCTAAAGAGCTATGAAACATAGTTGGAAAAGAACTTGGAAGAAGGAGAGAAATTGAAGAAATGGCAGATTGGTATTAAGAGGTGAGAGAGAATGCTTTATGACAGGTAGAAGGAAGAAGAGGGAGAGGGAGAGGTACAGGAGAAGGCAGACATATTGGTCCAATAACTATGGGAATAGACTAGAGCTTGGAAAGAATAGACTTAGAAGGAGCAAGACATTTATCATTTAGGAGTTGTGCATATACAGCGGCGGGTATCTTTTAGGTATTCTACAGTTTGTACCTTTAAAAGAGTTAGTGTTTGCTGTGTTTCTTGGAGAAAAAGGATGAGAGTTCCAAATTCTGGTCAGGGAAGTGGAGTACAATGTGCCAACATTATTTTTTTTCAGTGTATCTCAGCTGTCTACTTAGGTTACAAAGCTGGAGAATATATTTCAAGCTAGGGCATTTGTCTGGGTAATAGATGAGTTTATGGGAAGTGTCTAGTTGGGAAAGTGTAAGGTAATGCCTCAGCTCTAGCCATTGAAGCCTTATTAAGGCCAGACAACGATGTGTCCTATAATGATTGACATCAAATTTTTCCACCTTATTATAGCACTGTTCCAAGAGTGAAAGCTGAGTGGATTGTAGACTAATAAAAGGAACAACATAAGTTACTGTAGGGATAAGAAGGGATTTAACATTATTTTTCTGTCATTATCTGTGTAGTATTGTCTGACTCTACAGAGTGCACCTAACGTTTGATGGGTATTTTTTGCTGCTTGTTTTATGTGATGATCATATTTTAAGCTTTCATCAACAATGACTCCTAGAAGCTTAGTTTGACTTATTAGTTCTATGTCGGTGTTGTTAAAGGAAATGATTTTGAAATAATTTTTGTAGTCATTTGAATGCTTTAGGTTAAATAATGTCATATTTATTTTTTTAAGGTTACACAGCAGCTGTCTGTCAGACAGCCAGTTTTCTATGGTACAGAAAGACTATTGGGTAAATTGTTTCAACTTATCTATGCTTTTAGCAGAACAGATGATTGTGGAATAATTTGCATACTCCATGGTTGTGGCTTGTTTAGAAGGTCAATGGAGATCAATAATCAATATATTGAACAGCAGGGGACCTAAAATGGATCATTGAGGGACACCCACTTGCGATTTTATGCCTCTTGTCTTGAGAGATAGCTCCAGAACCAAGATAGTGAACTTTCATGTACCCTTATTCAAATTATTTTTTGAAGCAATTTCTGGTGTTGAAAGCTTTAGATAAATCTTATAAAAGCACTGAGACTAAGTACCTAGACTTCTGATATTGGCTAACAGATGTTATAAAACCAAGGAGAGCTGAACATGTAGAATGAAAAGGATGGAAACTCTGCTCTGTAGGAGAAAGGAGGCAGTTGTTACTGGGAAAGCTGAGGAGTAGAGACTGGATAGACCTCTCCAAAATTTTTGAGAGTGAAGACAGTATAGCTATAGGCCTGAAGAGACCATTTGGGGCATAGTTTTCCATGATGGAGAGGTTGATGAGGATAGAGGTAGAACAAGCTAGGGCATCAGAAGCAATTTTTAAATACTCCAATGATACGTTTTTATTTAAGGTATCGGGTAAGATATCTTTTGAGAGGATTTTGTTTGAGGCATTAGAGAGAATCCAATCTAAGGTAGAGACTGTACAAGATATTTTGTTGTACCTTGTGGGAGTTGAAATATGCTGAGTGAAGCCATATAGATTAATGACATTAGAAGAGCTGTTAATGTCGATAGTTCATCGATCGATATTTAGGTCCCCTAAATTTATTATCTCAAGTGAGATATTACTTAATGTCAAAGGCATAAGTTCTTCAGCAGCATCTATCTTATTTCCAGGGGAAAGTAAGCTCCTATAATGTAAAGTCTTTTGTGAACATTAATTTGCAAAAAAATGCTATAATTACTTCTTCAGTGAAGACTTGGGGTGGGCTTATATGAGACCTAGACAGGTTTAAAGTATCCTTACAGATAATGGCCCCCAGCACCTTCTCTTCTCAGTCTTAATTCATGTTTCCTTAGAAACTAGTACTTCTCAGAAGTAAGGAGCAATATGGCACTCATTAGTTCTAAAGAAAATCCAATGGGCAAAATAGTCCTGTTTTTTGACAGAAGGAAATGACTGCATCCCAAAGTTACACCTTATTCATTTCAAGATTCAAGACTTTTAAATTTCCCTCTTACTACAGTTTCACTCTGCCTTAGCTTTCTCTAACCGTAGCACCACTTTACCTTAGGTTCTGGAAGGAATTTACCATTTCTGTTCCGGCATCCATGTAAGGATTTTAGGCTATACCAAATCAAGCCAAGAAATACTCCTTCTACAGCCCAGCCATAGACTACTTTACATATCCCCCATCACAGACCCATAGGATTGTGTGGACATTGAAAAAAAGGCAATAAATCCAAGACTCTGTTTCTGTTACTTTGGATACATCCAGTATGTTTAAACTTAAAAGTAAAACAGGTAATGCTCAGCTGGTCAACTACCCATTCTTCTCTCTGTGTTATGGCAACCATAAAATTGTGACATGATCAGTCACTCGGACAAAGGGACACTCTACCAAATAAAACGTCAAAGACAGAAGTACACAATCACCAAATACTCTTTGTTGTTCGTAGCATATATAGTCACTTGGAGTTTGAGCTTATGGCTAAGGAAATAATCAGGGTGCTCTTTGCCCTAACACTGCTTTGGATAGGAGAGCATCCGGGCCAACTGCTGATAAGCTTTAGCTTTGCTAAGTTCTATCAAATGATAGGCACCATTAGAAAATTAGGGAAAAACTTACAGTAATAACCTGCCACTCTTACAGAGGCTCTAACATATTTCTTGGAGACGGGTTATTTTTGTGCTACTATTAGTTTTTCTAATTATGGCTTCACAATTCTCCTCCCAATAGCAAGTCCTAAATATTTAGGTTCAGACATTCCTATCATGAGTTTTGAGAGACTAGTTGTCCAACCTGCATGCCATACATCACTTAACCTCCACTTGTACCGCAGACAAATGGCAGTCCCAGTCTTCACTAATATCAACAACTTTATCCAAATATGCTGCAGCATAGTAACCATGGTGGCCTCAGGTGTATCCATAATTCACTGGAATATGTCTATAAACCATGTAGCATGACCTTGTATTGGAAATGGTCACCTGTGGTAGAAAATGCTGTCATTTCCATGGATTGCAAAGTTAAAGCAATCTTCCATTAATCCTTTGTAAAGTCAAGTGTGGTCACATACCAGGCTTTCCTAAGCCTTTCCAACAAGTCATCTGCCCTTGGCATTGGGTAAGTATCAAATTCTGAAATGCTCTTTAGCTAGCAAAAATTGTTGCAGAATTTTATACTGCCATTGGATTTGGTACTAGCACAACTTGGTTACTCCAGACACTGTTATTCTTCAGACACCTCAAGTTGTAACATTTACATTATGTACTAACTTACTGTTTTTGTCTAGTTCTGAAGGATTCTATAAGTCTTAAACTTAACTTATTCCACAGGATCTGTAAAAATGTCATGCTTTACCAGGGTAGTCCTGCCTGGTAAAGCAAACAACACATATTTATTTTGCTGAATGCATTCCTGCTTTTCCCTCCTTTTATGTACATACATACGTCATCAATGAGCACTTCAGGTTTGGAATTCTGACTCTCTACTGGCACTTGAGGTTCCGTCTTTTCAATCTCCATTTTGTAGGGGCTGTATGAATTTTCTGTCCCTTCCAGGGGTTTAAAAATATTACTTTGGCCTATGTTTGCAGGTTGACATCTCCCTAGCTGTTTTATTCTGTAATTTACATCACATAGTTTCTCAAGCAGTTCATAGGGCCATTGCCACCTAGACAAGACTTTATTCTCAGCTGTAGGAGCTAAGAATAATACTTTGTCCCCATTTGAAAATTTCTCAGTCTAGTATTTCTGTTGCAGTTGTACTGCAGGGCCAGGTGAGCATGTCTTCAGTAATCCATAGCAATAGGTAAGATAGTGACGAATCTTTCTTGTGACTCTTGAAATATGGGCAATGACACTCTTATTGAATATAGACTATTATTCCTAAGTTTATTTGGCTCTATCCAGAATTCCTCTGGCTGTCTTCCATACAACAGTCTGAATCAGTTCATATGTTCATAGGAGATTACTAAGTAAATAGCTCAAGAGCTCTTACTAGCTTAACCAGTTTAGCCATATTTTACCTAATTTTCTATTCCTAGGGGAAAGTTAACAAGGATCAGCAAGTGGAGTTTTGACTATTTTTACAGACTCTGTCCATAAGGGACATGGGCACCATCAGTGGAGTGAATTTAAGATTTCCCATCCATCGGTCCAGACTGGGCTTGAAGATGGTCAGAGAAGGGCTGTGCTTCATGTCAATAGGAAGCCTATTCCAGAAGAAGAGGAATCTCTGGGGCACATATCTGTCTCTCCAGCATGATCTATTCATGTCAGAGATCAGGTTTAGATCTTTGGAACAAGTAGCCCTCATGCAGTTAGTTTTCGGATTATACAACATTTCTATCTGGGCTGGGTAAGAGACTGCCTCATAGGTCAAACACTGATCACTCCTCAGTAATCTGTAGGAAACTGAATACAGTGACAAGGTTTTTAATCAGTTCACATATTACATTTTTATTATATGCTATATTTTTCTGGTGAGAAATCTCTTAGGATGCTCCAGATGCCTGGTGAGGTACATGCCAAAGGGTGCCATGTTTTTGATTATTGGTCTGATGAAGGCTGAGTACAGTGGTACTATGACATCCATAGTTCTTGATGCCATGTCCTAACTTATAAGCTGAGCCATATTGAAGGATTTCCTCATCACTGTGGACACATGGCAGTCAAAGTTCAGATTACTATCTATCTGAATACCCAGAGCTGTCACAACTGGGTCCACTCTTAGTGGGGATGCTATCAATGTTGTAATTTGCAGGGGTATTTGATTTTTCAAAAGGTATTATTATGTTAAATACCTACTTTACTTTATTAATACTCATGTATTTTTAGTATTCTTACTACTTCCTGTATTTTTAATAATCTTCTTTTGAAATCCTTTCATTTACTATGTATTAATATTGATTTTTAATTATTAATTTTTAAATTTCTATTTTTATTTGTTGCCACTGGAGCTTTTCTCCCCGGGCCTCTACTGAAAATGGAAATATATCCAGTTAGACTAGCCCGGTTAACAAATGTAAAATAAAATAAATAAAATAAAATAAATAAATATTTAGTTTGAGGCCATGACTCTGACACCAAACATTAGTCTGCATCAGACATTTCTGTAGGATATCACCATTGCTGGGGGAGTCAATGATTGCCCTCAACTTGCAGTCATCAACAAACTTGGTCAGCCAAAGGCCATCTACATTTACCTTGACATTTGAGAAGTATACTCCAAGCAGAAGGGGTCCACCAGTGAGCCCTGTGGTCCTCTACTGATGACTGGCCTCTTGCTGGATGTGGACCCACTCTAAAGACACATGTCCTATTCATGAACCATCTGGCTATCCATCTGGTGAAGTAGAGGTTTATGTCCAATTTTGTGAGTTTATCTGTAATAAAAAATAAACACCAGTGGAAGCAATAAATCCAAACACAGGACCGTAACTGAGTTAATAGTTAAGCGCTTTCACTCACTTTAATCAACATGAGCTTCTTCAGAACAAACAATTTTCCAGTTCCAAATGCATTTATAAACTGTTGTCAATTATATCACATGACATTGTTAAAGAAATCTAACCACTTATAAAAATAAAAAATGAATAAAATAACCAATTTAAATACAATACTCTAATGTGATGTATTGTAATACATGCAGTATTGAATAATAAATAAGATGCTTATAATTTGTACACTAAAATAATTAATAGGTAGTCCACCTAATGAACTACCTATTTCTAGCTATTGTTAAGAAACATTTAATATTAATAGTGCTATTGAGGCCTGGAGTTTCGTCAGCAACCAAAACTATTTGCCACAAACTTTCTTTACATTCTAAGAAAGTCCTATAGTCACCTATAAACAGATCAGAGTTAACCTTTTCTAGTCCAAAAAAAGAAAATTTCTTGAAAAGTAAACATTCTGTTGCATACACTGCCAAAGCATTAGTTCTATCCTTTTTTCTAATGGCTAAAACATGCTCATATATTCTTTTATGTAAAGAGCTAATGGTTTTTCCAACATAAAATGTGTTGCATGTGTCACAGGTAGCACAGTATACAGAATTGGTTGTGTTACAGGTGTAATGATCCTTAGACCAGAACCTTCTCCCTATGTGTTTAAATTCTATACTATACACATTGCTCATAAATCTGCATTGTTTACATTTTCCACAAGAAAAATTGCCAGATTTTTTATCTGGTTTTGAGTTTGTTTTATCCTTATTTTGTTTTGGAGTTAATCTGTAATACCTGAGTTGGATATTGTGTCCAATGCCTTGTCCAGGTCAAAGTAGGTGGTATGCACTGTCTTACCCTCATCCATGGCCTTAGTGACCTTCTCAAAGAATTCTATCAGACTGAACAGGCAGGACCTGTCCTTGGTGAAGTTTGAACTGGGTTGGGACAATAGTCTGGAGATTTCCTATGTCATTGTTAATCAGGTCCATAATAATACTTTCCATAGCCTTGCATATGAGGCTAGTCAGACATGGGTCGGTAGTTTCCTGGGTCAGTTGAAGCCCCCCGTAAAGAAGTATGACTGTTACTGTCCTCTATTCTACTGCAACAAAGCCTGTCTGGAGACTGTTATTAAATAGTGGGTCTGCTAGGTCATGTTTCAAACTATTTAATAGACATAGACATCCTATGTTTCCATCAGGGCCCATTGGTGCCATATTTCTTGCTTTAGAGAGTGCAGTGACAACCTCTTCTTTTGTGATAACAGCCAAAGGAATGGTGGGGGGTATGGGGAGTGACCAGAGGTGATGTGGGGTGAAATTTGAGCTGAATTTATCAACCAGCAGGTTAGCAATTTCATCTGGCTGAGTATAGGTAGTGCCATCTACAGCTAACACTTCCCATTGTTAATTGTTTCTCTTAAGATTTTAGAAGACATAACTAAAAATGTTTTGTGATTATCCTTTGCTTGGGAGGCTATTTTGGTCTCTAGTTCTCTGATTTGCCTGTTGAGAGTAATGAGGGATTTTTTTTCTTTGTTGTGCACCCTCCCACTTACTTTGATAGGAATTTCTTTCTTCTGTTGTATAGTCTACTTATGTTAGGGGTCCATCAGGATGGCTTGTCTTTCTGGCCAGATCTGGGTTTAGATTGGTCATGTACTGCCATTTCTATGCAGTTGTGCTTATATGGGACATTTATGTATACTACTGCACAGGTATCTATGTATTTAGGGTTGGGGGGAATTTAAAATGACCTATGCTATCACTTAATAGGAGGTAATTTGCTCTGGAAAAATTCTTTAGGGTTTTAGAGTTTGATGGGGCTACTACCATTGCATTTATTTCAAAGGAGACCAATGTATGATCAGATATTACCAATGAGGACATTATGCTGGGGGGGAGGGCAACACTCCCCATGTTTGAGAGTACTATGTCAAAGATATTTGAGACCCTAGTAGGAGTGCAGATAAGCTGTTCCAGAGTATTTGCACTGACAAAGTCCAGGAATCTCTGAGCCTGTATATTAGTGGCCACATGTTTCCCAGTATATGGATGGGTAGTTAAAAATTGCCCATGAGTAATGTGTTACGCTGAATGGTAAATGATTCTAATAATTTCAGGTAAGCGGAGTAGTTTTCATGGCAATGATATGGTGGGAGAATTTTGCCTATGATCAGCTGGACATGGAATAGCTCAAGTGAGTCATTCTGCTTGATCAATTTAGAGGTGTGATCATTTTTTAAGTAAATAGAAACAACTCCTCCTTTCATTTTTTTCCTTTTCAGAGGGTGGTATGAATGTATGATAGGCATTGTAGCCTTGCACTGCTGGGCTGCTTTCCATAGCCTTGAACCACATCTGTGTAACTGCATAGACATCAGCATTCTCCAGGGCAAGTAGAGCTTGTAAGGAGTGCAGTTTCTTGTTAGAACTCTTAGCATTGAGCAGTGGTACCTTCAGCTTGGCATTAGAAAAATGTGTTATGTTGGTAGGTGTGTTGGTTTGGCACTGCCTAAAAGAGGCACTATAGAGATGACTAACGCCTTGGCCAGTGTTGAAAGCCTAGCAGCAACAGGTGCAGACCATTTCTGGCAAAGCAGCGTGATTTGTTGATCATGTTGTCCCAGGCTGTCAAATACTGGATCCCCTTGGAAAGACACCAGTAGCTAAGCCAATTATTGACATCAATCATTTTATGTTTGTATTGTGGTATAATTGATGGTAGAATGCTGCTCAGTGCGAGGCTCATACCCACCTGCAACACGTATTCAGAGAGGTACATCATGTCTGTCTTCATATAGTCCAATGAGATATGTCTCAGGTCATTCACACCCACATGGACTATGACTGAGTCATGCATGTACTTGTGGTTGAGTGACCTGAGTGGCTATGTGGCCTAGCAAATACTGGCCCTGATAGGCAATTTACTGTAACCCTGTCTTTATCCAACCTGGTGAGGGGGGTGTCCATGTGTATCACAATGGAGTCTGCTATGACCAAGATGTTTGATTATGTGGTGTGGAGCTCCCTGTGGAGATACCATGATGTGTATTTTTATGTGCAGTGGTAGGTGTTGATTTGGTTTTGTTTGCATGAGGTTTCTGATGGCATCAAACAGGAGGCTTCTGAGGTTTTGGTAAGTTACTTGTGAGAACCTCCACATATGTGGGTTTATGTGTCAAGACCTTATTTACTGAGGGAAGTGATGTAAGTGTGCTGACAACCTGTTTACAATTTGATTTTTAAGTATGTGAGAGTCATGTCTCAATTTGCATGATATAACTACATCTCTCACATGCTGTATTTGTTTGTTTCAGGATTAACTGGCTGTCAGTATACAAGAGACAATTGCTACATTGCCTAATGAAACCCATGTCTACTAGGCTGGCCATGGAGATAGCAGGAAAGTGCCTATCTATGTTTTTTGTTTTTTTTTACTATGGGTTTAACCAGGAAGAAGACTGGGGAGATTTAACTGGACTGGGATGAAAACATGGATGAAAAACGGATGCTATATCCAGTGTGATCTGCAGTTATCCAACAAGAAGACGCTGCTCTGCTCACAACTCAAATGCTTATACAGCAGTAGGGGGACTGAGGAAGATTGCAGAGATAGTTGTTCTAAGGGAAATTTAAACTTGATAGCATTTGCATCTATACAGGGCACTGCTAACCACCGCTGCATGGAGATCAGCCTAGTGCAAACACTAGGCTTGTATAGAATCAGAAAAACAAGTTTTGCAATATCAAGGCCTATAGACCAATCAGGAAAACACACAATAAGCTTTCAGCCAGCACTCCCCAACACAGATAGGCTTGCTAGTCACACTTTTGCCACAAGTGTGCAGTCAGAAAACCCTCTTATTGTTAAAATACCAGTTTTAGAGCTCAAGTGCAGGGAAACCACACAATCGGGATACTACTGTCCTGTAAAACTAACAGACACCTGTCCAATGAAATATGTTTAATGCTATTCCCCTAGTTCATTCTATACTAAAATGTCCTAATGTTCTTCCAGAAGCTGACTGTGATCTAGCTTTAGCACAAGCTGCTTAAACAGTTAAATTACCAAAACTATCCCTCTTTTCATCTATCTCATACAGGAGGCCATGGGAAAATTGAGAATAAATGGGTCTACCTTATTCTGTTGAAATGCCAAAACACTGAATGTCACTTTGTCGACACTCACAATATCGCAGCCGCACTTCATTGACTCACCAAAACTACAAGACTTTCCCACAGTAAGTTACTGGTTGTCCTGGACATTCAGTTTTGCCCTTTTCCCAGCTGTAGTGCTATCTCAGAGTTGGTATATTTATTTAGGGTGGTGTGGGGATTATGGGGACATAGCCTCCCACCAGGATTGATTACGGATGGTGTGGTTTAGGTTTTTTAGTTTTTTGACTAAGTGGTTACTTACCGTAGGAAAGTCTTCATAGTTCCAGTGAGTCAATGAAGTGTTGCTTCGATATTGTGAGTGTCAACAAAGAGACATTCGATGTTTTGACATTTTGACAAAATAAGGTAAATCCGAATAAACATATGGAAAAGAAGGGCTTGAATAATCAATCTTTGTACAGATCATCTGATATTCTTTCCAAATTCTCTGAGCGAAGAAACTTCCAACTGCAACTTTCTTAAAAGTAGGATGGCTAGATTTTATGTTTATCATTTTTCTTTAAACTTTCTGAATGTACAGTTTGTGTGAGGAGGGGGGGGCTTGACCCTTCATCATCAAATATGGGTATACTTCTGCCTTCTTCAAAATCACATCATTGGCTACATCAGAGACAAACCTACAAAAGCCTATTTACCTCACATGTGGTATGCAGTTAAATTTCTGCCAAAGGATAATATCTCCCCCACGCACACAAAATATTTCACCAGTTGTATAGTTCTTTTTGTGTTCCTGTATCACTTTTTCACTCACCAATATTAGCATGATTCCTGAATGAGTCACGGCAAGATTACCATTTATCACTTTGCTAGTTATACAGTTCACAAACACAACTTGTTCCATCTGAGAATATAGTGATTCCTTTAAAGGAAATGTTAGGGCACATATCACACTGCTTAGGCTCCTTGAGTAAATGACAGTTTTGAGCAAACTGTTCAGGTCGTTTGCACTTGAAACATTTTAAGTTTTTCCATTTGAGGTTAAGTTCCGATGTTTCTCTGGCCTTCATTTCTAAGTCTGTAGTAGATCTTCCATCACCATGTTCTACCCCAGTCTTGACCTTACTGGCACTTCTTGGATGAATGAGGTTTAGTCCCTTCCTGTTCAGGCTACCTGATTATTGTGTTGCTGCCACATACCTTTCCACTTGCTCAGTGAGTTGATCCACAGCAGTGTGGCTTCCTTGTGGCATCCGGTGTTTTATAGAAACTAGTAAGGGTATCCAGAATGGGTCAAGGTCGCTCAACTTCAATACTTTTGAGATACTCTTGACTCCTGGTTGCAATCACTTATGGGCTAGATGACTGAGGTAGCTTCTTTAAAGTTTAGATACTAATTTGGAAACTTTGGGTCCTTGCACCAGGTGTCATGCCACTCCAGGTCAGTATTCACACTTTTTCTTTTTGATAATTATTTAGCTCGACAAACTCTAGGCCAAAGTAAGCCTTCTGTGCCTCTTCAGAGACAAATTGATTGACAATCCTAGTCCATTCAGTTTTAGGAGTGCTGTCATATTCATCAAGTTTTTAAAACATTAGGAAAAATGATTCTATTTTCCTATTCAGTTTCATCTTCTGTAGAAAGGAATTAGACTTAATATAATATACTGTTGTTTGTGCAGGTGCCTCTGTTGGATTAAAAACCCCTCCACCAGCGATTTATATATTTATGAAGGGCCAATACACTGTGCTGGAATGCAGAAACATTCTGTTGAAGTGCTTCCACACTTTCAGCTATTCTTAAAGACAAATTTAATTAATTTCCTGTATACACTGTTATAAACTCTGATGTTGTCAGTTGGTTTCTTTAAAACTTTTAAGTAGAGTTTCATTAGTTTTCTTCAGCTTCCAGTACAATGTAGCATTAATGTCCAAATAGTGAACAGCCTCTCACTGCCACAGTGTTCTCCTTGTATGGGCACAGGTTATCATGATTAAACAAAGAGAATTGTAATGAACCTGCAGTTACATCTTCTCACAGCACAGGTAAGTCATAACGGGAAGGAATATAGCTCCTGTAGCAAACCCCAATACAAAACACCATCTTTAAACAGTTCGGTCCTAGGTGTACTCTGTTTAGCTTGTATAGGAACATAGAAACAGAATTAGGCAAGTGATCATGGGGACCTTAAAGGGCTTAGATGCATGCATCTTTAAATACAAATGCTTAAACGTTTTTGCCAGCTTTTTTAAACACCTAATTGTGCTCACCTTCCACATTGATCAGGGCTGTACATGATAACCTTTGGTACAAATCTGTGTATACTCATCCATTCATCAGGACTAACTGTAAGGGTAGCCAAAGTAATACTTTGTTTGACCTGTACTGGTAAGTTATTTCATAGGTATGCTGAGTGAATTAGGAACCTATCCTTCTGGTGAGTCTCCTTTATTTGTTTTTGTAAATTTAGATCCCAAGAGCAAGTGTTTGTAGAGCCATTAGTTATATAAAAAAGGTGGTTGAATAGGCCTAGGTCTTTTATGGCTTGAAATGCGAGATATAGTTAAACTTGGTGCATCCAACAGACAGTCAGGTGTAAAGAGAGTTGTTTTAATCCATCAGGATAGTTCAGGGATTTAAGGCCTTTCATTTTATCAGTTAGATATCTTTGGGGATTTTACAGTTGAGTAATATGCTTGGATTTGTACATACCAAAGGGGGCAATATAACTGATCATGGGTCTGGTAAAAGAACAGTACAGTGATTATTCCCTTAGAAATTTATTGGGCCAGATAGAAGTATTTCCTGACTATGGTGGAAACATTGCTGGTTCAATGAGTGAGAGTTGTCCACATAAGTAAGCTGGTCTGCTATTACCATGTCTGTCTGAAGAGAAGTACCATTTATAATGTATGAGGTATGGCTAATGCCTTTAGTCAGCTTTGAAAAAAGTTTCAGGTAATAAATTCTACCACAGGATAGCTCTTATAGGATCATAGTATAATAGGAAATTTCTAGGCTATCAACCCAGAGGTAATTTTAAGCCTAGCCATTTCAACCCATTGTATTACTGTAGAAGTACTAGTCAATACCCAAGACCACATTTAGTAATGACTACCCATGTCCAGGAGGGTTGTGGGTGCTACTCCCAGTAAGAATTTATGGTGACCATCCACTCATCCAGGTTTCTCTTGAACAGTGTCATAGAGGTGCTCTGTTTCACATGAATTGGTAGCCTGTTCCAAGGATGTGGCAGTCGCTGTGAGATAAATCTGTCCCTCCAGCATGTCCTATTTAAGTTGCAGGCCATATTTAAGTCCCTGGAATGGGTAGCCCCAGACCCACTTAAAATGTTTGACTTGCTTAGCTGCTTCCTGCCTGCAAACCAAATGTAACATACATACACATTTTGATAAATGTACCTTACTAGACAATAGTAATAAACTTGTACTTAAGGATTTGACTCTAAACCATCAGAATAATCAGCAAGTCTTAAGAAAGCCCTCCTATTTTTCTTTAACCATACATATCTTTTGAATACATCTGGTATAGTTATCATTTTCAGCTGATCAAAGAAAGATGACACAAATGACACATTAATTTCACAACACACATTAATCTCTTTGTTAGTATACTTACTCTCCTTGCTTGCTGCACACTTTGACTTTTTCTATTTACAGTTCCTACTAGTCTGCATCATATCTTATCATCATCGAGAATATAACCTTAACTACTATCAGAATAACCAAAGGGGGATGATTAATAGTGTGTGTTTCACAGATACTTCCATTATTGCTATACTTTTTTATTCAATCCAGTACAGATGGCATGAGCGGTGTATTCCATTCACAATACACATTAGTCACTTGCTCTGCATAATTTAGCCCAACACATCATGATATGCCCACCAGTGGAAGGCAGCTCTCTTTACATACTCTTAGTAGTACAAAAAATGAAGATTATACTCTATTCTTCAGGATACTTCTATTAAACTTTCTACTTCCTGTACTTTCTCCTTAGTATTTAATTAATAATCATCCATACATTATCCCGATGTGCTCATACCTTTATCCCTTAATCGGGGTCTCTGCTTGCATGTGGATTACACTGGATGCAATTTATTCTGCAGTTTTTATTATACTTCCAAGTTATTATTTAGTAATCTGGTGAATACTACATTATATGTCTGCACATTGTTTATGTTGATATCTGGCTGTATTCTTTGTCTATATTTTTCTAAACATGTCTGCCTGAGTTTATCACTCAGTAATGTATGTACTGTCTCTTTTTTGGTATGTGGAGTTTTTCTCCCTGGGCCTCTGCTGAAAATGAACATATATCCAGTTGGACTATCCTGGTCAACAAATGTAAAATAAATAAATAAATATTTTAGCTTTATCTTAATTTTTTTTTATCTTTGTTTGGTCCTTTTCATCAGTTCATTATTTTTGCATTTCTCTTCTACATTGTTATTCGTGAATGCAGTTAATATTTCACCATATTTTACTTATAACACAGTGTTATATTTCCATACAGTTCTTTAATCAGTCCATCAAATTGCTTGTATTTAATATTTTCCTCTAATCTGATTCTTCCACATCTCTGAATTCCATCTGGTATTTCAATAGATGATAATGTTCAGTAAAAGAGAAAGCGTCTACTCTCTGAGAAATGTAGGCATTAAATAAATAAAACGTTCTATTTTGGACTGTTGTAAGATTTCCGTAGAAAAATGTAACAGTTTTAATAAACATCTGTTTTGAATATACTGAAACACAAATATTTAAGTACTTTAAATTTATTGTTGTATTTACTCCATTCAGGACCTACTAAGTGCAGCTGCCTACCTATTAAATTTGTTTTATATCAGGAATAAGAAAACACAAATACAAAAAGGAAGCCCATCAAGTTGACTATTTATTCCTAGTTATTGTTTATTAGAATAGTTAGCACTTCATCGTACACAAACTGAAACTCAAGATTAACGTTTGTATATTGCTATCCCGTACCATATGCTTCAATATTCAAACTACCTTGAATAATATTAAACTTAAATATAGGTTTTGGCAAAACTATTGTTATTAACACTTGAAAAGCACATTGGTCATGATTAGCATGGAAAAACTCAACTTGCCTAACATACAATTGGAAACGAATTTAACAAAATTAGGTAATGTAGGACTTCCTGTATGGTGCTGAGGGAGTGAGTAACCACGTGTGAGCATTCCCATGGGGATTATTCAACTCTCCTGAAGTTAGATGTTTAGCAGATAAGAATATTAGATAAGAAGTATTGAGTGAGCATCTCAGTGCATGTCTAAAAGGAAGAAAAGATTGGTTTGTGGCAAAGTGTTGCAACAGGAAGGCAGTAGCAAGAAAAAATACCAAAAGCCAAATGCACATAGAGCCAGAGGGGATACAGTACCCACAGATGAATAAGTGTATGGCAAACCTGGATGAAAAAATAGACAAGCTATATAGTGAGAAGGCGAGAATCCAAGATTGGTTCTTAGAGTATGTCAGCAGAATGGACAAAAGACTAGAAGAAATGGAACTGGCTCTTTCCAGACAATCAAATGTGCTTGTCGCACTGAAGATGGACGATCGAAGACGGCTAGAGATGGACATGAGAGTAATGGAATTAGAAATACCAAAAGTTAAGCACAAAGAGAAACTAGAAAGTTGGAGGATAGGGAAAGATGAGAAAATTTATGAGTAATAAATACACCACAAGGAGTGGAAGCAAGAGACTGTAGAGGATACATTATTGATCAATTAAGCCACTGGACTGGTCTTCCATAAGAGAATAGTCTAATAGACAGAGCATACAGGGTTAATGGCCTGTAAGGAGCATCAAACCAATATCCTCGACCCATAGTAATTAAAGTTTGGTCTTTTTAATTGAAGGAACAACTGCTGGGTTTATTATGGAGAAAGGAAAAATAGTTGCTAATCCTTATTGATCATGACTTTTCAGTAGGAAGGAGGCCAAGATGTAGCAGATTTGCACAGTACTTTAAGATATGCAAGCAGTTAAATCTCAGGATAGTGTATCCAGTGACATTTAAAGTTTAATTCCCATCTGGGGATAAAATATTTATGGATCTCAAATCAATACCAGTGGAGTTAGAAATATATAGTGGGGTGACTGTACATGAATGAGAGAATGCTGAGCAGCTGTGGGAGGAACCTGGTTCAAATACCATGAGGACAAGAAACCCCAGGGAGAGATTACCTGGTAACCAATTCCCAGTGTTCAACCAAAAGATGATGGTGAAACAGAAAGATGTGGAACACCTAACCAGGAAGTTGGTAGAGAAGCTTCAAGTGAGGGTGAAGCCTCATGGACTGTCTTTTGTGACAGGAGAAACTGAAATGAAAATAGTTAGAGGGACCTGCCGCAGCAGTGTAACTGATACTAAGGTACTGTGGGCAATAAATACAAACTCTCTATATAAAGACATTATCCAAATGTCTATAACAGAGTACAAGGAGAGCTTTAAGTTTTCAAAACCTTTGATTTTTGTTAGCCAGGTGGGAAGGGGCAATTTCAAAACCACATGGACTGGAGTTGGTGATAGGTGAGACTGATGCAATTAATTAAGCATGTTACAAAAATGAAACTCGCATCAAGGCATTGATTACTACAAGGATATAATTTATATATATTGATGTTATATAAAGCTTTAAAGAAGATTTAGGAAAAGATTTAAATTTTTACAAAATTGCTGATTTGTTTAGAAGGGGGAGGGAGGTGCTGTTGCGATCTACAGCTTGGATTGTGAGTACACTGTTTGCAATGATATTAGAGAAGGCATCGAAAGTACTTTTTTGATTAAATGAGCAAAGGAAAGAGACAGAGTTGGGCAGTGTTGGGAAAAAATGGATGATAAATGGCTAAAATTCCAAGAAAATAAACTAACACAGCTGATAAAAATATAACAAGTTTAGTAAAACAAATCAGTAAAGAAACAGGTTAGCATTTTCATGCTCTAAGGCAGCAGTGGTCTGATGAAGTGGCTTAAGGCATGAAAGTGCTAACCTGTTTCTTTAAAGAGTTGTTTTATTAAACTTGTTATATTTTTATCAGCCGTGTTGGTTTGTTTTTCCAGAATTTTACCTGTTTATTTATACTTATCTGCTGAGCGACATTTAACTACCAGGATTGTTTTATTTTTCTTAAAATGGGAGTATGTTATAGCAACTAAGTAAAAAGGAGGCATGGCTGGAATATTTAATATGCACACAGATAGAGGTATATTTGGGATTAGTCAGTTAACAGGTTAATATATTTAGCATACAGGGTTATCTGTTATCAGTACATCTTAATAGGGTAACATGGTATATAATTGCATGTGAAGGTGTGATTAATGATTGCACTGTGGAATATTAGACAAAAAGAATATTTCAAGGTGAACCAAAAGGGGCCTATTAAAAATGAGGAAAGAGGTTGAACAGCAGCAATAAATAAAATGGGACTGAAAAATAGGAAGGTGCGAAAGAAGACAAGCTAGAGGATCGGGATGCTAATGATTTGAAATGTGTGAGGCAAGTGGTATGAATCTGATACTGGGAAATTTGTACAAAGAGTGACATGGAGGACAGTGGATGATTAGAAAAAGGTTAGGTGAGGAAAAGTAAAATGTAAGAAAAATGTGAAAGGATGAGAGATGAATAGGGTAAGGAATAAATATCAGAGGGGAGCAAGAGTTCACATAAGTGAAGCAAATACTTGTGACTGAAAGGAAGATGGTGATTGGGGAGAGGAATCAATGTAGCTGAAAGAAGAGTTATTGGTTTATATAGTTACAAAAATATTGTTCATCAAGGTTATATAATTGTATTACTTAAATATCAACAGCTTATCGAGACACCAGTAAGAGAACTACAAATCAAAAGCATAATGAGGGTTAAAACTGTCCAGGAGCAGATTCTACTAATAAATAGAGACAAGATTATCTAGGGAAGGCAAGGACAAGACGGGAATAAAAACAAACAGAAAGTATGACTGGTAGTCTCTTGACATGGGGATGTAAATGTTCTGTCTAAGGAGGGTAAAAATAGCAGGGTATTGAGATACCATAAACAAGGGCAGTTTTCTATAATGTTTTTGCAGGAAAGTCACACAAATAAAATAAAGAGTGAAACAAGAATGGGGAAGATTTTGCTGAGGCAGTAGAATGAAAGAAATGTGGAGTTAGCAACCACATTTTACAGGCACAAAGTATGCAGTAGAAAAAGTAAACATAGATAAAGGACCTGGGTACATTTTATAGAGAGGCAACTAAGAAGGAAAAAGGGTGATTTTAGGGAACATAGAAAAATAGCAGGGGAGATAACGACATTTCACTGCGGATGTTACTACTTGAAGGGAGGAATTGGGACCTTGTAAACCATGTGGAAGACATAGAAGGGGAACTACAGGGGCAATGGATTCCTGGAGAAAGAAAATTGTTTAGGAAGGCTTGTAGAATGCATTGCTGGTAAGACATAGGGAAGAAGAAGGGCAAGGAATTAACATATTATTTAGGACACGTGGTCTATGTTTTTTGTTTTGGGAGAATATGCATGCCAATGCATCCTAAATTGATCTCTGACCATGCACTCTTAGAGTGTATATTAATAGTGCAAAGCTTGAATGAGATGGGGTGGCATTGGTGGATATTCCCAATGGTGGAGAAACAGTATGAAGAGGGGAACCTGGGCAGAGTATTTATGAAGTATGTTTGAAAATTATTTTAATAGCAAAAAATGGATTTTATTGCTTTGGGAAAAAATATAAACAGAACTTAAGCCAAATTTTGCAAGAAGTAGATAGAACTGAATGGGTCAAGGGAAGGGAGTGGCAGAAAACAAGTAGAATAGAATGACAAAACTGCAGCAATTAGGTGCAAGAGTAACCAGGGAAGAAAAATAAAACAAATAGAAGACAAAATAACAAGAGTGGAAACAGCCACTAAATTAAATTAATTACTTTGTGAATTCTTCAAAGTTACCAAAAATTTTTGGTGCTAAGGTAGATGCAGCAAAAGGAGGAGAGGCAGATCACAAACATAAAGTACGAGAAACAGGATATATGTATACTGTACCTAAACAGACTGTGGGGGGGGGGTCCAAAATTTTTGTGAGGAATTATATGTACAGTGGGAGAGGAAAGATAGATGGACACAAAATGTGGAATATTTTCTGGAAGGGATAGAATTTTTTAAGATAATGGAAGAGGAAAGGGGACATTTAATGAAACCATTATGACAGAAGTACATGTACAGATTAAAAGACTGTCAGTGAGTAAGCACCAGGCAGTGATGGGTTACCTACAGAGGTTTGGAAAGTAATAGAAAAAGAAATTATGCCAGCATGATTTAAACTATTTAATCAGATAATAAGGAAAGAAGTACCAAAAACATGGAAAGATGCAATTATATTGCCTATTCCAAAAGAGGGGAAAGACCCATTACATCCAGGGTCATAGAGACCTACAGCAGTATTAAGTCATGACTATAAGGTTTTCACAACCATAACAGCAAACAGGTTGGCACAGGTGTTACTGAGAATTATACAGTTAGAACAATGTGGATTTATTAAGGGAAGGCAGACAATTGACAATGCTAGCTAATATGATCCATAGAGAAGCTGAGGATACTAATCAACAGCCCCCTTTTTCCCATTTTTTCTACATGGAGTTGAGGTATTGTGCTAACTGTGACAACTCTCTCGATTCAGTGTCACACTTTTGCCTTCTTCAACACTCATGCCTGACTGTCGCAGAACTTCTTTCAGACAATCCATAAACCTCTTTGCTGGATGTCCTCATTTCCTCTTACCTTCTTCCTGTCTGTCCCAAATCTTCCTCACCAGATTGTCTTCTGCTTTTCTTTATATGTGCCCAAACCACTGTAATCTGTTCCTTTGATCTTTTTTCCAATTGCAGCTACTCTGGCTTCTGCTGTTATGTCCTCATTTCTTCATCTTTCCCACAGTGCATCCTACCACCTTTCTCAGGCACTTCATTCCCATCAACTCCAGCTTCTTCAACTGTTCTGCCTTTACTGCTCAGGTTTCTGTACCATACAGTAGTGCTGCTTGCACCACTGTCTTGTACAACTTACTTTTCATCTTCTTTGGCATTCTTCTCTTATAAACTACACCTGATACTCTATGCCAGTTGGCTGCAGTCCCTCTGATTCTAGCTTTGACCTTTTCATTCAGACTACCCTTCTTCCCAACCATCCCTCCCAGATACTTGAAGCTGTTTACCTGTTCCACTAACTTCCCTTCTATCTCTATTCCCAGCTTTTTCTGAATTCTCCAATTTGGTGCCATTACCACCATCTTATCTATGCTTAGTTTCATCCCATGTGCCTTCAGATTTGCATTCCATTCTCCTATCCTTTGTTGAAGTTCTAGCTCAGAGTCTGCCTGTACTGCCACATCATCTGCATAGAGCAGCTTTGTTGATCTGTCCCTTCCATCCTATTTGCTAATGTAGTCCATCACCAGTATGAACAGCAGTGAGCTTAGAGCTGAACCCTGGTGTACACCCACTCCAACTGGGAACCCCTCTGTAAGGCTGAACACTGTTCATACTTGAGTTACTGGGTCCTTGTACATAGCCTACACTAATTCTACCAATATCTTTGGGACTTCAAACCACTGCAGTACTGCTCAGATCAGCTTTTTTAGGACCTTGTCATATGCTTTCTCCAAGTTAAGGAATGCCCAGTTGGATTCTCTCCTCATCTGTAGCTTCTTCTCAAGTATCTGTCTCAATGCAAACATCGGGTCAATTGTGCTGCATCCTGATCTGAATCTGAACTGCTCATCTCCCATCTTACATTCTTCTACTCTGCGTATCCATTTATCAATCACCCTGTCCAATGTGGTAGGGGGTTTGATGCCTCTGTATTGTCCACAGTTGTGGATGTCTCATTTGTTCTTGTACACTGGCATGCATATGCTTATTCTCCAGTCATCTGGGATACACCTTTCTCTCCACACCCTCAGGAGCCATATCTCACCCAGCATCTTTATCATATCTGCTCTGGCCTTATCATATCTGCTGTGACCTCATCTGAGCCTGCTGCTTTCCCTGTTCATCTTCCTTAGTGCTGTTCTTACTTCTTATAAGGTGGGCTCCTCTTCTTAGGGCAGTACAGCTTCTGTGGGGGTTTCTTCTGTTGCTGGCATCCATTATGAAGGGTGTCTATTTTCTTTATCTTTCTGTCTTTGCCTTGCAACCTGATATAGTTTCTTTGTGCCCCTTACTGAGTCACTTTCCAGAAGTTGGTAGAGTGCCTCTGATGCCCTAGTCTCTGCTATTGCAACTTCTTGCTTAACTTCTTTGTTAGCCAAGCAGTAGTCCTTCCTACTCTGGTCAGTCTTTTCTATCTCCCACTTCTTCTTGCACTCCTTCTTTCTTTTGACGACTTCCTGGACTTCTGCACTCCACCACCAGTTTTCCTTATGTACCTTATTTTCATATGTGGCTCAGCCACAAATCTTTTCTGTAGTCCTAACACATGCTGTTTTTAGGCACTGCCACTCTTCTTCAACTCCACCTATTTCTTCCTCTTTTTGGGGTGCTACCTTGAACTGCTGTACTTTCTCTCCAACTCCACCTATTTCCTCCTCTTTTTGGGGTGCTACGTTGAACTTCTGTACTTTCTCTCCAGTCAACTTCCAGGTCTTCAGCCTGGTGTCTGTTGACCTTAGAGCCTTCTCTGACCACTGTCTTCTCTGACCACTGCTGACTGTGGCAACTAGTGGTTTATGCTGTGCACTGACTGTTTCGCTGGAGATGCAATCATGTATTCTACCCTTTTCCTTACTAGGAAGAAGTCTACCTGAGTTGCAGCATGTTGGCTATTGTGATCGTGTTGTAATCATGTGCCTGTCCCTCTTTCTGAGCTATGTGTTGGCTACTATCAAGCCATTTGCCAGATAGAAGTCCAGAATGGCTTCTCCTTCTTTATTCCTGTTGCCCCACCCATGTGGACCAAGGTAGTCCTCATATTCTGTTCTGTATGTGCATTCAAGTCACCCATTATCAACAACAATTCATGTTGTCCTGCTTTATCTAGTAGGTCCTGCTGCCTCACTGAAGCCTCTCTCTCACCACAATTCCTACGGCCAGCCAGCTTATTGACCCAGGGCTTATTGACCCTAGGACTGCTGGGCTTTATGGTAGGCACACATTGGCCAGGTCCTCAACTTACCAGTAACTATCTGTAATTGGTGACCTTAGTCAACATGACCAAATCACCTAGAGCCATATTTTAAACTGTCGAGTGGCTATCTCTGCCACGGCACACAGTCTGTGATCCATGTTCTCCTATCTTGAGGATACTGCACACCACAGTAGACGCGGTTGGTCTGTACAACTCTTCCCTGTATAGGGCACCATGTAGAGTCTGTGCTGCTGCCCACAGCTCCATTCATTGGTGAGTTTGAGATGGAAACACTCAGCATGTTTTTTTCGAACATGGGAGAAACCCCTCACAGACACAAGGAGAACATGCAAACTCCAAATAGGCATTGGTCGAAGGTCAGGATTGAACCTTGTACCTTGTGCATGGGAGGCAAAGACCTTAATCATTAAGCCATCTGGTCTTTTACTTAATGAAATGACAAACAAGATAAAAGGAATGATACAATAGTGGGAACTAATACAGATGGACTTGGATCAAAGGATTCAAGCAATTAAAATGTTTGTATTACCTTTAGTGATTTACTTAGGACAGGGTTTTCCTTGCAGCAGGAAA
Organism: Protopterus annectens; assembly: GCF_019279795.1. NCBI lineage: Eukaryota > Metazoa > Chordata > Ceratodontiformes > Protopteridae > Protopterus > Protopterus annectens. The sequence continues at coordinate 1,777,190,546 of NC_056741.1, read as the reverse complement.
TGTCTCAGCATATTTGGAGAAGGTATAGACCTAGGGTGGCTTGTGAAGTGAAGTTGAGATTGCAAGAAAAAAAGGGACTTGGATGAACCTAACTTAGAAGAGTATCATTTTGCAATGCAATTATGACTGCTACCTTGCCCTTATCCATCCCTTTTCATTAGTACTTCAAAGTGGCAAGTTGTAGATTCATATCTTTTACTTTGCTGCAGATGAACACAGCCAAATGAGTATTTTAGACAGTTCAGCATGGTTATGCAATAGAATTATAACAGAAAATTTAAGAGCAGTTAGCTCCCATTCAGTCCATCCTATCAACATTAATTTGAACTTGCTGGACCAGTCTCTTGCAAAATATCATATTCAAAGAGTTTCCACTAGACAATGAATATTTTTTTTTTCATTGCAGTGTGTTGTTGGTGCCAGAACAGGGTGACACCCCAAGACCATTGTAGACTTGTCGATCTGAACAAATTTGTGACATGTGGCGGCCTTCTGGGTGGCAACAATTAAGGCTGTGGATGTTTTCATGGACCAAAACACTCACATGGCTACTAGATATGAATGGCACATATCTAAGCATTCCAGTGAGACCTTTTCTTTACTGAAGCTGTCTCATATTCCTGATAGATCATCACTTTCAATATTCCTCTCTGACATTTAGGCTATCCACAGCCCCAGAGTATTTGTTAAATGCTTAGTTCTTTCTTTATTTAGTGTTTGCATGCCTCAGAAAACAAAACATAATAATTTATCTCTGTCTAAATGACTTTATTATGGCGATAAAGGCAAAGGAAAGTCTGACAAAACAAATCTGTTAAGCAAATGCACAGTGACAGAATGTAGATGTAATAGTAAATTTCCAGTAATCTTCAAGTCTCTCATTATCAATAACTTTCCTACTGATATTCACAGATTCAGTTTATGTGAAGTTGTGTTCAACTCATTATAAGACAATGCATACAATTAATGACTCCTGGCACATTTTTTTCAATAGCATGTCATCTCAGCAAGGCAGTTTCTGAGAACACTGGGATACATGTCCTCTTATATTCTTCTGGTATCTCAATTATAAATAAATATGAGGAAACACATAAGAATCTCAGAAACACTTGGAATCAGTTACCAGATCCTCAAAATATGTGGACTCCACTGACGCAAGACACGACACATTTGGAAAGATAGATGCTATCCCCTTTCTGTCCAATTAGACATTAATATGAGCTTTTTTTCTTTTTTCATACAAAATGTTCTCTTTAAAACAAACAGAATAAAACTGATTTCATCTTGACAGTCACCTGCTGACACAACAAAAGTGTAAAGTTCTACTGCCCAACCTCATTTCTATGACCCTTTCAGCATGTAGGATAGAACTGCAAGTTTAAATATTTCTTGTTTTTTGCACACTGCATGGTCACAAGCACTAAATAAAGCAGCCATTGAATCTGAACACTAAGACTCCCCATTCTGGCATAGAGCTGATTCATCCCTCATACTGACCTTAAGCCTATTCATCCCCCATGCTGGGCTTGAGCCCATTCTTTCCCCCATACTGGGCTTGAGCCCATTCATCCCCTGTACTGGCAATGAGCCTATTTATCTCTAGAACTAGCATATAACCCATTCAGCCACCATATTGTACATGATTTCACCCATCCTCCATACTGGCCTTGAGGGCATTTATTCCCCATACTATACTTCAGTCCATCATCCCTCCCATACTGGCCTTGAGCCTATTTATCCCCCATACTGAATTTGAGTCAAGTCAACCCTCCCCCGTACTGATCTTGATTCCATTCATCTCCCATACCAGGTATCCCCATCAAGGAGGTGAGAACTGACAGAGGTGCTGTCACTCCCACAGCCATGGACATAGTTCTTACCCCTGTTGCCATCCTAGCAGTAACATCATTTCTAATACTTATGCACACATTTCTTCCCACTACCATTCATTATGATTCCTGGATTGCAACAAATAAGTATTTTTACTGCACTGTTCTAGTGATATGTTTGGCCACCCCTGGTTGGTGATAATGATCAGAAAGTTCATTAAAAAAGCCATTAAAGGATGTATCAAATAATAATAATAATAATGATAATAATAATAATAATAATAATAATAATAATAATAATAATTTAACTGCTGTCTTGGAAAATATCTGACATGGGTTACAAAGTGGGAAACTTGCTCTACTGTTCAGATATAAGAAAGATCTTGCTTAAATCTTGTATGTAAAATGCTGTTAAAGCAAAATAAAAAGGGATGCAAAAAGGAATGGGATCCGTTTTTCAAAAAAAAAAATAAAATGTTTCAGAAATTAGTACTTTCTTAGTTTGAATGAATCCATTCATGTGACCTAGGATGTTTGTGCCATACTGTATCAAACTCTGAGTTCCTTGTTTAACTTGGGAATTATTTGGTTTTAGAAAGTCACAGCTTAAAAAACAGACAAGCCAATGCAGACACATTCAATATACTTATTAACACAATGAAACGCATAGACATTTTAGAAACCTTTACTAAGTTCTTTATTATAGTCAGAATTTTTGACTGTTTATTGTAAAAACATGTTATTGTACTGCTATTCATGTAAAGTAATAAAGGACAAACAATTTGCCAGAGAGGCAGCTAGTCTTACAAAGTGCTAATTCTGTTTGAGAAATGTCTATGAAAATGCAATATATGACAAAGTGTGCTGCATCCATCTATTAATACTTTAGACTGTTCACGATGTTAGAACAAATGCAGATTTAGTACAGGTGAAAAAGTGCTATGGGAAAGGATGCGTATGATGTTAAAAGTCTTCAGTTTGTTTTCTTTATCCCATTTCTTCATTTTCTTTCTTTTAGGCTGACTTTAAAAGGCAATGGGCTCTGTGTTATCCCAAAGACAGATGTGAGGTCTGGTGCTACGGAAAAATCAGGCCATACGATTTCAAATTGCTTCACTAAGGCTGTGAAAATCAAAAACACTTCCATACGAGCAAAGTTCTCACCAAGACATATTCTTGGACCTTGGAAGAGAAAGGAAAAAGAGCTTTCATTATTTTAGCATACTTCAACTTAATCAGAGATTATTATTTCATATTTCTATTATCTATATACGCACACACACATGCACACACATATAGCTATATATATATATATATATATATATATATATATATATATATATATATATATATATATATATATATATATATATATAGAATAAACTATGCAGATATAGAGCTATAGATACACACACACACACACACACACACACACACACACACACACACACACACACATAAATACACATCTACACACACACACACACACATACACACATATATATATATATATATATATATACATATATACATTAGCTATTAGAATATATCATGGCTGACATTTAGTTAAGAGAGAGAGCACTGTGACAATTATTTATAACTGTGCTAAAGAGCAAGGGTTGAACTGGTAACCTTCTATGATCCTATGATTCTATGAAAGAAGGTAACAGCACTCTCAGCCTGCACACTGAGGTTTCATTTAGGACATTTGGTGTTACAAAGGCTGATTTGCTTCCTGATCACACTGACATACAGAAACATTTTTAGAACTTTGCTGCCATGCATAGCATGAAAAGGTATTCGACTATAAACTACTTTTACCATCCTTTCATCACACATAGTGAGCATAGCTCTCAGCTAAGTTAGCAACATCTGATAAATAATTATAATCAAGCAATAATTCCCAGCATGGTGTGTGTTTGGTGGTGCAAGGAGACCACCACTGGAAGTGGTGTGTTTAGATTATGGGCTATCTGCAACATTTTTTGTCTCTGGGCTTTCGGATATTGGCAAAGGCTCTTGCTACCCCCATAGTGCCTTTTTTAGGCAAGGCTCAAAAGACAAACCCACCTCCATAGGTATCACAAGGGATAAGAAACTAAGAGTAATGCTACTCAATGCCAGAAGTCTAAACCTCAAGATGCGCGCACTCGAAACTCTCCTTAGCATGGAGAACATCGATATCTGTGCAGTAACAGAAACCTGGTTCAAGGCTCCCGAGAGCACCCCAGCACTACCAGGTTATACCTCATACCATGCTTTTCGGCCCCAAAACTTGGACCGACCCACAAAAGGAGGGGGAGTATCAATATTCGTCAAAGATACCCACACCTCCAGGTTGGTGGCACAGCATGAAGCATCAGAGACTATCCATGTGCAACTAACAGTGGGTAAAACTGCCTTCCAGTTTATAGCCTGCTACAGACCACCCTCCCTAACCCAGGAACCCCACTCGGCCTTCCTGAGAACACTGGAAAATATGAAGGTCTCTCCAAACACCATTATATTGGGCGACTTCAACTACCCAAACATAGACTGGGAGCATTACTCTAGATCCAACACCCTAGCCCAAAGGTTCCTAGAATTTATAAACTGAAATGCTATGGAACAGCTTGATACCACTCCCACAAGAGGGAAAAACATACTGGACCTGATCATCACCAACATGGGGACTCTATGCTCCAGATCAGAAGTGTATCCCTCACTGGTAAGATCAGACCATAAACTAATCTCACTGGATATTCACATCCCGACACCACCCCCTGCCCAGAAAACCACAGTGAAAAACTTCTCTAAAGCAAAGTTCACACTCCTCAAAACCGAGGTGGAATCCTTCAAAGCCCCCGGGCCGGTGGAAAATATCCAGAAGAGATGATTGAACAAGCTAAAAAAGAAGTGTGAGAAGGAAGGCTAGGCAGATTCAAACCGATTTTGGATTTAGATGAAGAAACAGTATGTCCTGTTGTTGTTTGTCTTTTCCCAGTTAGGGGTCGCCACAGCAGAACTCCAGTCCGCTAATGATTGGCAGTAGATTTTTTTATGGTGCTGAGTTGCTAGCCTGACACCCAACCTTCAGCAAAGGCACACCCATTCAAGCATGTCTTTCGGAGACCAGTCAACTGTGGGGAGGACATGCAGACTCCACACAGAAGGCACTCCAGCCGAGAATCTAACAGGAGAACCTCTTGCTGTGAGGCAACAATGCGACCGCTGTAGCGCTGCAGCTGCAGACTGTAAATGTGGGCCATTTGAAAAAGCACTGGTTTTAGAATACGATGGGAGTGCTAGTATGATTATGAAAGTTATTGAACAAGAATGGGATAGATTTATTAGATTTACAGACCTGGACAAAATTCCTAAGAATAAGTTAAAGATTGTGTACAAAAATTCATATAACTTAAAGAATTTTTTGGAAAAAGAATGTGAGCCAGAACAATTAAACAGAAAGAAGGTAGGTACATATAGATCTGGGCATTGTACACAGTACAGTTATATAGTAAACCAAGAAAAAATGTTTCTAGAGAGTAGGAATGTTTGGTTATATGGAAAAGAATACCACAATTGTGACACTAGTGGTTTAATATATCTAGCAGTGTGTCAGGAATGCCAGTCATTCTATGTTGGAAAGACGGAAACAAAGTTAAAGAGTTGTATCTATGAGCATTGCTATGATGTACAAACAGGAAAGGAAACTAATGCTCTGTTTAAACGCAAACAGGTTTGTGAAAAAGCCTACTACTTATTTTTTTGTACAAGAAAGGGTAACGAAAGATATACAAGGTGGTCCATGTGAAGAAAGGATCGAATATAGGGAACTATGGTGGCAGGTCACGTTACAGGCCAATATGCCTCCAGGACTGAATGAAAATATATCCATAGTTTCCTTATTAAAAATTAGATCCGCTAACTTATGATTAATTTGTGTTAACATTTTGTTACAAGTACATGGTTGAACCTGTTCTTTAAATATCTTTATAATTCTCTTGTACCTTTTTATATAATTAATTTTTATGCAAACTTATTTATAAGTTTTAAACAACATGGTGTTATATATATTTTTATGTTTCATGGATCTGGGTTCTAACACAGAATGCTGTTACTGTTGTCTTACACACAAAAAAACTTTTTTAGAGAAAGCACACATGTAGTACTTAAAAGGTTCACTAGAGGAAATGCAAATGCAAGTTTTTAGTGTCAATCCATGCATTTTATATGCAGTTTTAATAGGAATGGATTTATTTATTTATTTATTCTATTTAAGCTATTTAGAAATTATTTTTGAAGTTTTAAGAAACTGCATATGATTTTTAACATGTTTTAACAACTGTTAATATGTTTTAGGTGAATGTGTTGTACCAGTATGTTATTTAGATAAGTAGGCTTGAATATTCAGTTTTCACTGTACCTTTAAACTTTAATTGTACCTTAGTTAATTGAAATGATGGGAACTAAAGGTATAAAAGGATTTGTGTTACATGCAGTCCACATCTGATGAAGGTTTTAACGAAAACGTACTGTATAAAGACAGCGTTTATGGGTTTTTTTTTTTTGGCTGAGTAAAGTTGGATTTATTCTTATATCAGTGACTTTATTGATATCAGTATAACTCATATCACAGAAGTATGAAATAAACCAAAAAACTCAGAAACATGAAAGGTCCCCAAAGGACCAATCACAATACTAGTAGATTGCCAGGCACCTAGTATTACTGCTGCACAGGTTAAAACAGCACTGTCCAAGGCCAAATATACAGCTTCTATGGGACCTGACAATATCCCTGGCTTTGTTCTACATGAACTACAGAGTGAACTAGCACCACACCTGTGTGCCCTGTTCAATCACAGCCTCACCTCAGGCTTTGTCCCTACTGCTACAGTCATCCCTCTCCACAAAGAAGGAGCGACTACAGACCCTGGGAACTATCACCCCATTAGCCTGATGAGTCTGATATGCAAAGCTATGGAACGCATCATCATGGACTTAACAAACAAGGATAATGGGAATCTCCAAACTCTGGATCCCACACAGTTTGGTTTTGTGAAGGGTAGATCATGCCTGCTCAACCTGGTTGACTTGTTTGAGTCAGTCACCAGAGCTGTGGATGAGGGCAAGGTGGTTCATACAGCCTACCTTGATCTGGCTAAGGCCTTTGATACCATTCTCCACTCAAGAATCATAGAAAGACTCACTATGCTAGGCATCAACCCCTATATCACTAGGTGGATTGCAAACTGGCTCACAGATAGAACCCACAGTGTGAAAGTACCTGACTCCAAGTCAGACTGCTGACCAGTCATGAGTGGAGTCCTACAGGGTTCGGTCCTGGGTCCTCTCCTGTTTGGTATCTACTTCTTTGAAGTCCAGGCCAACATGAAGGGAGTCTGGCTGACAAAGTTTGCAGACGATTGCAAGTTGGGAGTTATTATTAACTCCCCTAGTGATGCTGACATCCTCCAGAAAGGCCTCACTGAGACTAACGACTGGTGTCAGAACCATGGCCTTAAGCTCAATGCCAAAAAATGTGTCATTATCCCCTTTGAGAAAAACTCAGTTGTAATGAATTACCACATCAATGGTAATCCACTGAACAGAGAAGGCATTATAAGAGATCTAGGAACACAGGTTGACAGCAACCTCTCTTTTGACCACCACATTGCCACTGTGGTCAGAAAGTCCTTCTATGTGCCACATTTCATTACTAAGGGTTTTGCATCCAGGAAGAAAGAGGTCATTGTCTCCCTCTACTTTTCCCTCATTAGGCCAATCATCAAGTACAATGCCCTATTTGGCATGTACCTCACTAGACAGCTGCAACAACTGGAGAAGCTGCAAAAGTACCTCACAAAGATGGTCCTAGACTTTAAACAGTTGTCCTATATGGACAGACACAAACTCCAACTATTCTCAGTCTCATATCCCCTACTTAGAGGTGATCTCTGCTTGATTTACAAAGCCATGTCTGATCCAGCTATGTTAGAAATTCTGCATTAAAAGAAATCCCTACCCCTCCGTACCACATGCTCCAGAGACCTCAACCTCATTACCACAATCAACAAAACATGCTGGAGGGACAGGTTCATAAACCAGAGACTGCTCATGCTATGGAACAGACTTCCCATACATGTCAAACAGAGCACCTTACTGGCCCTCTTCAAGAGAAATCTTGATGAGTGGATGTGAAATAGAAAATTCACCTCGGTGACCACTCCAGTGGTTCTGCTTGACAGAGGCATTGGGAAATAATATCGGGTGGCATGATGTCAGGGTAGTCCTATGGGCTAGGCTTGTAAAGGCTCCAGGGCCATTAGCCTACTACATACCTATGAATCTATAAAAACACCCAGTCCCTCCTTCTCATTCCTTTTCTTCATGCCCCATCCTCCTTTCTACTGTATTTCATTGCTTTTGTAGCCTACATGATTAGAGCGTGTTAGTTCAATGAGCAGAAGCAGTCATTGAATATGCATGCTGTTCATCTCACTTACACATTTCCACTCACCATTTTATGGTCAATAGCAGTGTTGGTGGCCATGAAATGGTGCTGGGATCATATGCACATAATGTAAACAAAACCCCTTGGCTGTAGCCAAACGTATTATTCGAACACACACGGACAGCTTATATGGAGTAAGGGCAAGTGACTTCCAATTATGTAGATGTAGGGGATGAGAAAATGGTATAATTTACACAGACTACAATGTTAATAGTGCAGAGATAAGTATGAAGGGAGGGTAAATGGAAACATTGTACTCAGTTAATGCATTCAGATGTGATGATGTCATAAAGAAACATTTTCAACAGAAATATGTCCATATGTATGATAATAATAAATAATCCTGTTTCCAGTTATTTCCCCATGTACATAACATCCTGAGCTGAGATAATAGTTAGCGAGGAGAGTGGCTATATTAGGGGCCATTCGCATAGAGTGCAGTTATTGAATATGACATGTATATACAGGGAATGTATGTGTGATGACTGACTGGAATGCTGTATCCTTTACTTCATCCTATAAGCATAACATATACAGCAGCTGTGACATGCACAGTAGAACATTTTAACATTTACTGCAAATGGACAACCTTAGATAGGATGTATATTAAATTGACACATCTTAGACAAACATGTTGTTTATGTACAAGTGCATCATAAACAGTAATATAATAGCAATCAAAATGCACAACTGACAAGTGGCAACACAAATCTGATGACACTGCAGTAGTTCAGACTCTCCATTCGTAAATGAAGCGCATCTAATACAGGATTATATAGGGCATGCTCACAAGACATTACAATGAACACTGCCGTAACAGCATATAGACAACACAGACACACAAAAAGGTGCCAAGCACAGGCCCAACCACACTTTATGATGATCTGGCATCAATCATACAGGAAGTACAGGAAGATGTGTTATGTGAGTCCTCCTCTCCAATAAAGCTACACAGTGTGAAGAAAAAAAATTACAGTAATACATAAACATTTGGAGGAAGACATGTTATACAGTGCATTCCTAATTAGAAATTAAGTAATTCCTGTAAACAATCAATGACATACACAACATTTGCATCTTTTCAGACTCAGACACATGCCAGAACAGATATCAGAAAGATGCATATCAACCTGTGATGCCACAGAAATAGGCACACCTTGTGCGTCAGGACAAACACTTGAAGGGCTTACAGTACTTCTATGTTTTAATGGGTATAGATCCCCTACCATGAAAGGTGATGCCTTAAAACCATTGCCTTCTGACTGTGCATAAATGATCTCTTTGCCTAAGTCATTCCTGTCTGAGACAGGTATCTGACAGACAGATATTACCAGACTCAACTCCCTACCTGTCATACTACACACACTACTGTGTATTGGCTGCATCTGCCACATGACACAGCAATGGATCTTGTCAAAAATCAATGAAATTAATGTGTGAAGTAATAAAATACATTTAAGGATAATATGTACAATATGATTTTGTCAGAATGATGATAAGGAGGTAACTGTTAATATTCACACAACTGTGAACATTGCAATATCAAGTGTTTCTCAGCCAAAGAAGCTGTTCCTGTTGCTTTGAAGAACAACACTGTCCCAGATTTGAACCACTCTGTATCTGTGTAAATATGGTATACAAGTCAGTACTGAATGCATGTGATACAGGAGCACTGACATTGTGATATTCATGGAACAACTGTTTCACTGGCAGTGTATTACAAAATGACTTGATATTTCTTTCTCTAAAGTAAAACTGAGAACAATAACTTCATGCATTGTTGTTTATGTAATGTCAGTACATTCACAGTATGTTGCCTGTGGCTGGAATTAAACAGCATTACATGCAATTCCATCGACTACAAACGTGTATGAATCATCCTCCACAGTGAAAGTTTTAACAAAGCTGAGAGACTGCAAGCATGTCAAATCATTGCATCATCTGATTGTGCTGTAATTTGTATGAGATAAAAGCGTTGTGGAAGGTTTCTCCCACTGTAATTGTACACTTTCTAACACTTGTGGATGTCATTTACGCATAACAGCATTAGGACACACTGTGCTTATAGTCAGCCAACGTAGGTTTTGAACAGCTATGTGTTATGTCAAGCTACATAATATTGGGAAGAATTAATCTATCTTGGTGCCACTGTTGCTGATTTTGTTCATGCAGACAAACATACAGTCAACAAATACTTGCCGATACCATCTCATATACACCCTACTTATTTAAGGGGTTCTGTTGACTGCTGAACATATCTTGCTACTGGCCGTGCAAATTGGGAATTAAGGAATGCCTTTTTGTTTTATTTGAACACACTCACTTCTTTGGTGTCAGGGTTGCCTTCCTGTCCCCCAACCCTGTGCGAGTTCTGATGATTGAACCCTACCATTTTTATATTTCTTTGTGACTTCAAGTTGCATATATGTCTGATGCATGGAGTAAATGGCTAATGCTTGCTTACTCAGAACCTTCCTTTAATGTAAATGTATTGCAGAATAAATAATTTTAATCATAGTTCATAATCAGTTGTGCATGATTGCTTCTGTAATTCTTGATCCTCACTGTATTTGTGTTACTGTTGTTACTCATGCAGTCAAAGTAGATGTTTAAGTCTTGTTTACTGATGTACTTGTGCAAATGATGCTGCCCTTAGCCCGCTCACTGGTTTATGTGCAGTGACCAACTGAAGTGCTTGATGTACATTAATGGGGGAAATCCATAGCTGTGGATTGCAAACATCAACCTTACGGTGTTACTCACATTACTGTACACCTGGGATGTGTATCACCTTAGGGTTCTATGAGAATCTGCCTAACACAATAATCATTTATATAACTGCATTCTTTCTTTTGTACAGGTTCTAGATTTACATTGGTAAAAATACAGATGCAAGATGTCTCCTTGGAGAGTTTTTTGTGTCTAATGCTAGCAGAATACAACTATTACATGGTTAAGGAAAGGGTGGGAAGTTTGTCAGGCATAATTTTAAATATTTGTATGTGTTAAGGCTGTTATTCTTTCTTTTAGGTATTCAAAGAGTGTGTGCATGCCCTTTGCCTCTTAGTCAGAGTCATGGCATATTGTGCACACCTACATCTGTCAGCTGCATTTGCGGCTGGTAAATGTTCATCATGTTTCACTGTTGCAGTCATTACAATTGGGTTATCCTTCTGGCAGGCTACCCGCAGTCAGCCTGAGTTACAAAGTCTACGTCCAACGTCGGTTGCTGTTGCCTCTTCCCTGACGTCAGTGCACCAGGGGTATAAAAGATGCAGCCAACACCATTTTATTCAGTCTTTCTTGCCGCGCGGTGCCCGAAGCAAAAGCAGCTTGCAAGTGCCGGTCGGCCAACTCCTGAGATTTTCAAATTAGAATTTCAGATCCGAAGTCTTCATTAAAGCTAAGTACCCCATTGGGGAAACTTTTTTCTTGCTCCAGACCGATGTCAGAAAAAAGTTAATAATTGTATTTCTTGTGGGAAGCAAATACCTCATAAGGATTTTCATTCTTACTGTATTCCTTGCCTAGGCCTTGACCACGACATTGCTAGTTGCCGGTTTTGTGCTAGATTTAACCAACGCACTATTAAGCATCGGTACGACTTTGCATTTCATTATTTTGGCAGAAGATTTAACTATATAATGCCATCGGAGCAACCGACTACCGGAGTTTATAAAAAGTGCAAAGAAAAGGACAGGCACCCGAGGTCCCAAACCGACGACGAGGCTTCTGCTAGGCCTGTCGCCGGTTCACCGGTTCTCAGTGAGGCGCTTTTGCAGCCCCTGATGCCCGCTACCTCAGAGCCACAGGCCGCTTCCGACTCCCACATGGGGCCGACTAGGCCACTGGAAACTCAAGGTATTGGACACTCGGGAACTATTCCCTCAGATGGGTCCAGAGCCGCTGAGCAGGCATCGGCTTCTGAGGGTGTTTTCAGGCCTACACAGTTATATGTAAAACCAACTTCAGCTTCAAAGGCAAAGACTAAAGCAACTTTAAAGACAAAGAAACAAGTACAGCATTCTTCTGGACAGGCCTCCATGCCTAAAAAACAGATGCTTAAAATGGCCGAAGACCTAATTACTTTGATCAGGGGTTCCCATCCCCCTCCTGACAAGAGGCCTAGGCAAGAGATAGAATATGCATCTTCAGATCAGGTTTCCATTTCCTCTGATTCCTCTTCTGAACAGGAATATTCTCTTCCTCCCTATGAGGATTCTGATGCTGAAGAATCTATTCCTTCAGCCTCTCATCCTGAGGATTATTCTTTTGGGGAAACCCTGCATACTATGAGGGAGCATTTCCACTGGGAGAGCCAAGATTACTCAGAATCCAAGAAAAGGCTCAGAGACTTCCTTTTATTACTTCAGCGCAGGCCCCTTGCTATTCATCCTGTTTTAGACATTGTAGATGATGTATTTTCAGAGTCCAGACTGTCTCCTGACTCTTTGCCACCAGCTCCTGTTAAACCAGACAGATATTACAGGGTTCCTGATTCACATAAATTCCTTTATAAAAACCCTGCTGCAGACTCAGAAACTATCTCTCAGGGTCCCAGAGGGGACAAGGCTTCCACTGCAAAAAAAAACTATACCCTCTGATAGGGATTCAGGGGCCCTGGACAGATGGGGGAAAAAGATTTATACTTCTGCTACCTTGGCTGTAAGAGCTTTAAATTGTCAATTTCATATGCTTAAATATCAACAATATCTAATGTCACTGCTTAAACAGAAAATGTTGACAAATTCAGAATGTGCAGATAACAAGGAAATGCAGGATTTATTGCATGCAGCTGAACAAGTAGGAAAGCATTTGCAATGTGGTTTGTATTCTCTAGAGGCTTCTTGTAGGGGTGCTGTTACAGGTTCTGTCATTAGCAGACATGCTTAGTTAGAAGAACAGAATCTGCCCGATCATGTTAAAGCAAAATTATTAGATGCTCCATTACAACTTGATACCTTGTTTAGTGTTAAAGCAGAAGAGGTGTTGAAGAAAATGGAGGACAAAGCTAAATCTATGCAAACAGTCAAGGATTTCTTACAGGTACAGCCTCCCAAATTTAGCAGGAACTGACCTGCAAAGAATTGGTTCTTTCCAGTGTTAGACAGGCCACAAAGAGGCAGATACAGATGCCCCAGAGGCAGATCACAGCCCCAAGGCTCATACAGGCCTAAACAATGGGGTGCTTCTACCTCCAAAAGCGGAGAAGAAAAATCACAGCCATACAGAAAACAGTCTCAATGACTTTCCCCTGCCAGCACCAAGCACTTATCTTCTGGCAGCTCCTTTGGGGGGAAAACTACCACTTTTTGTACACAATTGGCACATGATCACCCAGGACAAATGGGTCTTAAATATCGTATCCCAGGGCTACAAGTTCCATTTTCACACCCTGCCAAGGCCAAACGGTATGCCAGACCTGCCACACAATCAGTGGGCAGAGGCACAAAAACAAGTTACATCCCTCATGGACATGAGAGCCATTCAGCAAGTACCACAGCAAGAGCGGGGACTAGGATTTTACTCAAGGCTATTCTTGGTGCCCAGAAAGGAAAAAACCTGGAGACCAATACTGGACCTGTCTATCCTGAACACATTCCTGGATATTCCAAAATTCAAAATGTTAACTCTGCAGCAGCTTCTGCCCATGCTGGGCAAGAAGGCTTGGCTTGTGACTTTAGACCTAAAAGAGGCATACCTGCATGTTCCAATCAGACAATCATGCAGAAGATACCTCAGATTTATAGCTGGCTCAATGCATTACCAATTCTCTGCGCTGCCCTTTGGCTTATCTACTGTGCCCAAGGTCTTCACAAAATGCCTGGCACCAGTAATTGCTTTTTGCAGACAAAGAGGAATTCAAATATATCCTTACTTGGACAACTGCCTTATTCAAGCAGAGAACAAGGATACTCTACTGCAGCATCTGGCATTTGTAAAAACATTACTAACAGGCCTAGGGTACACAATAAACGAAAAGAAATCAAAACTCGTACTCTCTCAAGAGATAATATTCCTGGGTGCAAGCTTAAATACAACTGTCCAGATGGCTTATCTTACGCCAGACAAACACAAACAACTGACTACTTATTTCAAAATGTTGGTAACAAAGGCTTTGGGCTTCATGGCATCCTGCATTCTGCTAATTCCATATGCAAGACTGCATATGAGGAAACTTCAGTGGTATCTAAAAAGTGTTTGGACTCAACATTGCCACTGCCTGGAAACAATAATTACCCTCATTCCCTGCCTGCAACAGGAGTTTCAATGGTGGGCAAAAGCCTGTCACCACAACACGGGACAGACATTCACCTTACCCACAGCCAGGCAGACATTGACAACAGATGCATCAGATTATGCCTGGGGGGCCCATATGGCAGGAAGATGTATTCAGGGCACATGGTCCGCAAGTCAAATGCATCTACATATCAGTCAAAAAGAGATGCTAGCAGTTCAAAATGCCCTGACAGCCTTCAAGGATCTACTTCATCCAGGACAACTACTGATAAAGACAGACAATACCACAGTCATGTGGTACATAAACAAGCAAGGGGCACACATTCCTACCCCCTCTGCAGACTAGCCATGAACTTGTGGGACACAGCATTGACTTACCATGTACATCTGCAAGCACAGTTCCTGCCAGGAAGGATAAATACTCTGGCAGATGAACTAATCAGAAACCTAATGGATCCCCATGAGTGGAAATTGGATCCACAAGTTTTCAGCATGATAACAAGGACCTGGGGATGCCCGGTCATAGACCTATTTGCCTCCCCTCACAATTGCGAACTACAAAGATTCTGCACAAGGACTTATCACAAGCAAGCATGGAAAGTGGATGCTCTATCTTTCAGCAGGAAAAACCTAACAGTATATGCCTTTCCTCCTCTGCCTCTCCTCCCCAAGGTACTCCTCAAGGTCAGACAAGAGAAGCCAAAAATGATACTGATTGCCCCAGACTGGCCATGCCAGCACTGGTACTCAGTCCTAAAGAGCTTGTCTCAATGCCCAGCTTGGACATTACCTCAAATTCCTCACTTATTAACCCAACAAGACAGTCAGATACTGCACAGCCAACTCAGGACCTTAAACCTGGCAGCATGGTGGATAATGTAGCCATTCAAGACGCACCTCTTTCTAAAGCAGTCATTGATGTTATTTTAGAGGCCAGGAGGCCTAGCACCAGGAAATCTTATGCAGAAAAATGGAAGAGATTCTGTGCTTGGAACCAGGCACAAAGTATTGACACGGTTGTTCCAAATATTCCTCAGATTTTGCAATACTTAACTGAGATGCTGGATAAAGTCCTTTCCTTTTCATCAATTAAAATTCATGTCCCTGCCATTTCAGCTCATTACAATACAGAACCACCTATTTTTTCTCATCCATTAGTAAGGCAGTACCTCAGAGAGGCCAAAAACATGAGACCTCCAAGGAAAGTGCCAATACCTGCATGGGACATCAACTATGTCTTGGAAAAACTTACACTGCCTTCGTATGAGCCAGCCACTGCAGCTGATATAAAATTCTTATCCTGGAAAACAGCTCTGCTCCTAGCAATAACCTCCTCTAGACGAGTCTCAGAGTTACAGGCACTCATGGCTGTGGAACCTTTTATCATTTTCCATCCTGACAGGGTTTCTCTGAGGACAAACCCTACATTTATGCCTAAGGTAGTAACCAGTGTGGCCCTTAACCAAACAATTCACCTGCCTACCTTTTACTCAAACCCACAGAATAAGGGTGAAAGACTTCTGCATTCTTTGGACATTTACAGACAGCTACACTTCTACTTGGACAGAACCAAAGCTTTCAGAAAGACTGAGCAACTTCTAGTAGCATATGCTGCAGGATCACAAGGAAAACCTATCTCAAAGCAGACTATTTCAAAGTGGATAGGCCACTGCATTCATTTCTGCTACTCACAGCATGGCAAAGCAGAGCCTAAGGGCATTAGGCCACATTCCACCAGAGCAGCAGCCACTTCAGCAGCCTTCCTCAGAGGAGTACCAACCAAAGACATCTTAGAGGCTGCTACTTGGAGTTCAGTGCATACTTTTACAAAACACTATCACTTACCGCTCTACTCTAAATCCAGGGCAGGCTTTGCCATTGCAGTCCTGCAGGGCCTGATAGCCTCTCCTAATTCTATTTAGCACCCGCCTCCCAACCATAGCTTTGGGATTCAACCCAATTGTAATGACTGAAACAGTGAAACACGATGAACATAGTACAGTTGTGTACCTACCATGAATGTAGATGTTCAAGTGTATTCACTGTTGCAGTCCAGGTTACCCTCCCACCATCCCCCTTTTCCCTGCTGGGACTTATCTGTACTTCTCTATTCTATACAACCTATGTGGTGTATTTGCTTGTAGATGATGGAAAAGTTGTTATTTGGTGATTCATGCTTATTGACATTAGTGAGCCTACCATTTTAGGGGCACCTGACATCTGAGGCAAGAAAAACTGAAGAAAATGGCGTCGGCTGCATCTGTTATACCCCTGGCACACTGACATCAGGGAAGAGGCGACAGCAACCGATGCTGGACCTAGACTGTGGAACTCAGGCCGACTGCGGGTAGCCTGCCAGCAGGATAACCCAATTGTAATGACTGCAACAGTGAATGCACTCGAACATCTACATTTATGGTAGGTACTCAACTGTACTTTTTCCCTCAGACTCCTCATTAGTATCTACTGAAGCTGCTGGTCCTGCCTGTGGTACTGAGAACTGCACTCCTGGACCTAGTTGTCCTTGTTGAAGCTGGCTCCTAAGAATGATACTGTGCAAACTGTTTCTTGTTGCACATCATCATTGTATCCTTGCTTGTTAGGGTTGTGTGGGTTTGTCATAGATGTTCTCAGCCATGGTTCAAGGGCATAACCTGCATCCATCACTAGATACTCCTTTAATAAGTATAGTGTGTATGAGATGGTATCAGCAAGTAATTGTTGACTGTATATTTGTCTGCATGAACAAAATCAAGTTATACTGCAGGGCACCTCCTGAGGTGTCTAGACACTGGCACCTTGATGTAAACAAGGCAAATACATGTTCTATGATATTCCTAGTTTGAGCATGGGCATCATTGTATCCTTGCTTGGGTAGGGTTGTGTGGGTTTGTCATGAGTGTCCTCAGCCATGGTTCAAGGGCATAACCTGAATCCATCACTAGATTCCCTTGTAGAAAGTCAGCAGTAGCAAACCTTGTGAATAGCTCATAAGTATGTCATATGTGTGAGTCAAGAAAACTGCTTGGGTACCTGCAAAGACATTGTAGATGATCCCCTGGTTACTGTAGGCAATCTAACAGTTTACAGAGTGGTGTCCTTTTCTGTTGATGTACCCTTTTTCCTGTTCACTGGATGGGGCTTTTATTTTTATGTGTGTGCAATATATGGCCCCAAAACTTCAGGGAAGTGTGCTGTTGCATTAATGTCCTGCAGGGTTCTTGTTCTCTCCTGCTGATGTGTTGGAAACAGATATGCTTCCTTGCATGTTGTAGCATTGCACTTAGAAACTGATGTAATCTTCTGGAAGTTGAGGTCTGTGACACCCCTAATGTATCCCTTGTGGGTCTCCGAAGTATACCTGTAGCTAATATACATAATGCTGCACATGCCTTTGGTTCCACTGGAATGATTTCTCCACAATTTCCCTGGGGCCTCAGGGTGAGGGTGGCAGAGGTTGCATATTTCATCTAGTGTTTCCCTGTCCACCCAGTATAGCTCTGCAATTTCTATATCATGAAGTCCATGATAAGTCAAACAGGGTCTAAACACCCTTCTTCTTCTTGGCTGAGGTGTGGCAGTAGCATACCTTGATTTAAACCTGCAGCACATACAGGCTAATGATGGCAGCAGCAACTGCTAATATCTTTTTTAAGTGTAGTCATGGCTGTAATCCAAAGAGTTTTGGATTTCAGGGCAAATGGTGACACTGAGTGTACACATTTGTTTTTATAGCTTCCTGAAATGATCCACCATGTTGGATTAGTTAATTAACATGTAATTCAGCTACTTATGCTGTCTATCATTGTCAAATTAATACATTTGTTTTAATGAATACCAAAAAGTACATTATTATGCGCATGGCATGCTGCGCCATGTACATGATAGCTGCACTTAGTGTAGCCATTAATGAATTAGGCACTATGTGTATCAAACTTGCTTCAGAGATTGTTCAGCAGAAATCTTACTGATTATGCCTACCAAAAGGAAGAATTAATAATTAACACAGTCTTCAGATATTTGAAACATCTTTCAGTCCTACAGGCTAACCCTGGTAGACTTCAGATAACTCCCATCATTTAAATAACTGTACAGTGATATTTACTAACATGAATGTTAGCCATGGTATTATTATCTGTTCATTAGAATTGTCTCTATATCTGAAGATAAAACAGTTCTGAAATGACAACTGGTGTACAGCTCATACATTATCTAATGTTTATTATTTGATTCTTTATAGGTTCATAGGTAATTACTAGGTCAGCTGTCCTTGCGGGCCATTTTAAGCATACCCAGTTTTTGTGCTTGAATTACCCTATCCCATTTGTTTATAGATTGGCCTTACCCATCCCATGGTCGATAATTATATATTGCCCATAATGAGAATAAATGGGATCATGCCATAAATAATTTGAAGGAACCCGTGCATGGGATAAAGCATTTAATAACTGCCTTTGTCCTTTACTAGGACAAGAAGCAGACTGGGGTGAATTTTCTGTTTCCCATCCATTGATCTACATTTATTTATGTTTACATAACTATAATATCCAAATTTTCAACTAATCATCTGTGAGGGATGATCTACAATTTGTTTACAATGTCCCAACTCCCAACTTCCTCCTGAACCAACTTGTCAATCACAACTAGCTAACTAATCTACACACTGCAAAAACACAAATTCAGCTTACAAGGAAACATGCCACCTGTACTCCCATATGGGGACTTCATCCACTGCAGTATCCTTAATTATAGATAATAGTAGTAAACATGGTTGCACAGGTGCTGGTAAAACAAAATCACATAGAAAGGATGAACTACTTAACAGGAGCAATATTGTTGTCTCTATTCCATTAAAACAACATCAAACACTGTTGAGGCATATAAAAAAATAAGGAACTGTAACACAACAAGTTGTAGTTTATTAAGTTAAATTTTGCCAACATTAAGGAATCCAATTATAAGAGATATTCATATGCAAATGCAAATTTGACATAGTATTTCAACATACTGAAGTTGGGAGGTAGTTATAATGGTTAAGGTGCTTACCTCATAGGTACAAGGTAGAGGGTTTTATTCTCACCTTTGGAAAGGAAATTAACTAGGTTTGAAATGGCTCACAAGGGCAGCTAGCCTAGTGCTTGTCTATGAACCTACTGCCTGAAATTCCAAGAATGAATGCTTAGTTTGCATTATTGGAGCAGAAAAGACCAAATTCATACTGGAAATATTGTGAATGATACATGAGAGTGTGTGGCTTTTAGGTGGAAAGGGCGAGTTGAGCTATTGACTAATTTAAGCAGCTATTGGTCTCCCATGTAATAAATTTATTTCCCAAAATGAACTGCAACAGACATCACATACACATCTGGTTGGACCTTGTTTTCTGCGTCTATGAATTTGAATCACCAGGATTGCAAAAGCCCATCATTCATAGTGGAGTCTGTCACTTTTAACTTACTTCAGTCTATCAGTCTCCCAGCCATAGGTCTGAACCCCAGTATCATACCTGTCTAACCAAAGCATACAATTGGTAACTAATGCCATCCATCACCTAAATCACATGCAGTAAAATTATGTCTTCTATACATAGCATCAGGACAAGGTGGTCTGTCCTTAAACAGGAGCCCCATAACATATTGAAATTAAAATGAATATAGAGATGTAGCCTTTTCTTGTGCTTTGTCCAAAAATTACCAACCAGGAGACAACGTTAATGACTGGCTAGTTTGGGTAAAATACTGATTAAAGAAAATGTGAAAACAGCTAAAACAGTAGCTGTAAAGTTAAATGACTGAGCTTCTGAAAGGGACATGTATACAATTAAGTTCATTGTACAAAATTATTTATGGACAAATCACACATTTGAGGTTTCTTGTCTTCACTAAATACTTTTTGATCTACCTTTTTCATATCTCCCTCTCTTTTTATAAATCAGTTTATAGAGCAAATATGCTGATATTAATTCACTATGTATGTAAAATTTTGTCAGAATCTGCTCCATTAACTTGCATGTTTTCTAGCAAGTTACTAAAATCATAACATTAACGACAGATCCTGACTGATATTGGCAAAGAATGACACTTTGAACCAGAACTGTCACTGTTAATCAATTATTACAGAAAAAAGTAAGTCAAGAAAGAAGTAGCATACAGAACAGAGAACACTCTTGAATGAAAATAGTGTTTAAAAAAGGATAGCAGAAAAGTTCAAAATTAGAAGAATAATTGCTTTCAAAATCATACCTGCTGAAAAGGGTAAAAATGCGTCTTGCTTCTCAAACTCTCCTTTGCAGTTCAGAAAATTACAAGGATTAAATTCATTTGGAAACTTCCATTGAGACTCATCACGGAGAACAGATGTCAGATCAACAAGTACCTTTATACCCTGTAGAACAGAAATGCAATCAGCAGGCAGCAATTCTTTCATTGTCATTTGGATTATGCCTACAGCCAGCAGACTTAGTTGACAGAATCATTAAATAGTTATGCCTTGCAAACCTGTGCTTTTAGTTAATCTAACAACCTCTTTGGCTCTGATTATAGTCTGTTTGTTTGCATTTTTTAAAATATAGGAAATGTATTTATTCATCACAGTTTTTTGGCTTACTTACTCAACATATATTATCTCCCTATTGACTCATTGAGATGATATTGCACAAACAAAATTAAAATGATTTGTCTAATTTCTGTATGTGTTTGTCTCCACTTTCCTGACACCCAACTAAGTTTTATATGCTTAACTGACCACCTCTTTCTTGACTAGACAAGATGAATGGGGTTCCCCAGAAGATAACCAGTGAGAGTCTGAAGCTAAACATCACCACAGATTTTTGAGCTAATGCGGATGAATTAATTCTGCAATCTAAATGTCTGAAGCCAAACATCGCTACAGATTTGTAAGCCAATGTAGATGAATTAATTCTGCAATCTAAATGGCTGAAGCCAAACATCGCTACAGATTTGTAAGCTAATGTAGATGAATAATTCTGCAATCTAAATGTCTGAAGCCAAACATCGTCACAGATTTATAAGCTAATGCGGATAAATTAATTCTGCAGTCTAAATGGCTGGTATTTTCATAAAAGGAAATCTGAAGCCAAATGCCACCAGACGTATATATGCTAATTTGGTTGGATAATTATGCTGTCTAGCTGGCTGGTATTTTCATTCCAGGACTGGCCACTTCCAGAAAATAGGTGGCCACTTGAGCTCTTAGAACTCCTACCGGCTTGCTGTCCGAGATAATGTGGTAATGTATGTATACATTAAGCAGCATTGCCATTTTTTGCCAGATCTGGAGAAGTTGAAATTACACTTAATATTATACCTAATAACAAAAAAAATTACCATTGGAAAACCTCTTCCTAAGAACCCAACTTCCCTCTGCATGCTCTGTCTCTAATTTTCATTGTGAATCTTTCAATGTGCCAACTCTTATATCCATTCTGTGCATAATGCATGTATATATTGTGTTTTGTCAGTCACTCTATATAATGTCATGTATCTATTGCCTTTGTACCCTCAAGCCAACTCTGATATTCATTTTATATAGAATATATAAACATATTGCATTTTGTCATTTACTCTCTATAAATAATGTCACTTGTCTATTGTGTTTTCCCCAATGTAAGACTGAAGTAGGTCCAATAAGATCAGTCGTCTATACCAGTTAACAAATTCAAAATAAATAAATAAATAAAGTCAACTGACAAAAGTGATCTTCCTTCAAATAAAGCTACTTTAATTAAAGATTAAAACTGTAAGAATTTTTATTCTATGGCATACTTCTGAGAAACAATAAGATAATAGTTACCATCTGATTAGAAAAACAAAGCTCAGGGATCAAACAGATTTTATAACAGCTGACCCTAGACAGAACTGCTAAAAAAGATCCAACAGCTGTTTTAACAGTGAAATACAATTAAAACAAGTGCAAGGCTCAAACACCTGTTATAACAGCTAACTTGAGATAGAGCAGGTACAATGATCCAACAGCTTTTTTAACAGGTAAGGACACCCACCCTCCTCAAAAAAAAAACCAAAAAAAAAAAACAATGCAAGACATTTACCATGGGTAACACATCTAAAGATCATAACAATGTGATGAGCAACTGTTAAAATGGCATCTTCAAGTTATTTACTCTCAGTTGCTACCCCAACCTGGATCCTCCTCATGACTTGGGATTCAGTTTTACTTCTGATTAACCAGATAGCAAATACCGGACATTCTTCCTTCCTCACTGATTAATGTTTAATTTGCCTAAGAATTGTAGTTAGCTACCAATTCATCTCTTTAATGTAGTTCTGTTCCTCCAAATCTAGCATCATAATGTCCCCAGCTCAAAGACTTCCCTGCATTCAGAATTTCTTCCCAATATATTAAATTGTTACAGTGTCTTAATTTTCTATTCACATATATCCTGAGAGGTCCACACTGTAGTGCTTATATATGCTTATTGATAATATTTCTTCCATCCAACATCATATATGGCCCCCTAAGCATCCTACCTTCCTTAATATGATATCTTTCTAGACAACATTAAAATTCGGGTTTGACAAGATAAAAACAGAGTTGCCCTTGTTCCCTTTGTATATAATTCAAAATGAGAGAGTGCCAACTTTTCTCATGCTTTTTTTTTTAATTTAGACAAAGAAAATTTGTTGGGGAGGGCATCTATAGCTTGCGCAGCATACAGAACATTGGTAACATAACCCAGTGCAAAGCCTTCATTAAATTATGTCCAAACATATCCCAGTCATCTAAAACAATCTAAATGCTTGGCTAATATAACCTTATAAGTTAACTCTGCTAGTGCTGCTAGGGTATTAGTCAATTTTATGCCCACTTAGACTAAATAGAGTCCTTCAAAATGTTTTCCCCTCATTCTCATCCTAATTTAAATAGCTTTTGTTTCTTGCATCCCAGAATCTTCCCATATTTCTTTCATTTCAACAGCACCACCCACAAATCTTCATCAAAGTTCAACAAGATCTACCAAGAGATCATCTGCGTATAGTGACATTTTGCATAACCTATTACTTTGTACCACTTAAAAACATGCTCCCTTAAACACATGGTCAGTGGTTCCAAGGTTCGAAATACAATGCAACAGTAAGGAAGAATGCTGGAATTCCTTTCTTGTACCTCATCTTATGTTCAACATCCCTGAAATCCCTGTGCCCAATTTTATTCTACTCTTACATCTTTTTTGATGCCATCACTAATTCCATAAACTGCCTGAAACACCATGCTCCTTATAAATGTAAACAGAAAATCCTGTTTACATAATCAAATATGTTTCTACATTAGCGATAGGTACCAGTAATAACTTAACTGAACTGGTTGCATCCCAGTTACCAAAATGTTTTACGCAAACTGTCAAATGCTGTTTTTCCAGAGACAAAGACAGTCTGATCATGATATATAATCTTAGGAAGTATGCAGGTATGCTTTCCATATTATATATATATATATATATATATATATATATATATATATACAGAGAGAGAGAGAGAGAGAGGCATTCGTCCAGCCACAAGATATAGATATGTGTATACATTGTGCAGTTCAGCTAATAATGCTGTAAATAATTTATTATTGTAATTCAGTATAGAAATGGCTTGATGGCCAGCACATGGTTCAACAAGTGAGACAGTTATAAGATCACATACAAGACTGGCCAACATACAACTTGGGTAGATTTCCTTATAGTAATTAAGGGTAGAACCAGTGACTGCAAAGTCATTTCCAGTGAAACAGTTGGCCCACAGCATAAACCACTGGTTGCCACAATCAGCTGCAAGCAGTGGTCAGAGAAGGCACTAAGGTCAACAGAGACTAGGCTGAAGTCCAGGAAGTTGATTAGACAGAAAGCACAGGAGTTTAATGAATTACTCAGGGCTGTAGCTCCTCAGGAAGAAGAAGAAATAAGTGGAGCTGAAGAAGAATGGCAGCAACTCAAAGCAGCATGTATGAGGACTATAAAGCAGATAAGCAGACAACCTGGATATGGAAATAAGGTGGTGGTGGAATATAGAATTCCAGGAAGTCAGTGAAAGAAAGAAGGAGGGCAGGAAAAACTGTGAGACATAAAGTTGGACCAAGCTAGGAAGGAATACTGGTTGGGCTAACAAACAGCCTAAGAGAACAGTTGCAGTAGCAAATAACAAGGCATCAGAGCCACTCTACCAGCTTCTGGAAAGTAACTCAGCAGATGGCACAAAGAAATTCTATCAGGTTGCAAGACATAGACAAAAAGATAAAGAAGATAGTTACCAGATACCCTAAGTAAGGGATGTAGGCATCAAACTGCTCGCCAGTCTACAGGACAACAAAGACAGCTGGAAGAAGTACTTTCAGCAGCTTCTAGAGTTTCTGTGATTTAAAAAGCTTGTTTCAGCTACATATTCACCTGTGAGAGAGGGAAGCTTTGAGCAGCCTATCTGTCCCTAGAATAGTGGTTTCTGCCCAGAAATTAGTAGTTTATTGGTCATTTTGGGCTAATTTCTATTTATTTAATTTCCCTGCTATAAAACCCACATTTGCGAGGTTTTTGCGCTTGTATACAGCTCAGCAAGCTCCTGCCTGGTGCACTGCAGAGTTCTATAGCAGCAGAGAGACAAAAGAGAGACTTTGGAGTGATTAAGTATCTTTAAAATTCTGATTTAGCCCCTGGCTGCTCTCCGTTCTTGCCTCCAGTGTCTCTCGACCTCTTGAATTCCCAGCTCCCCAACTTGCTATTCCTGAACCAGGACATAAGTTCTTGCCTACTTGACAACTAAAGACCCATTCAAGCTCCCTGCAGTCTCATCCTGCTGCCTTCATATCCCTGTACCCTCACAGAAAAGGAAGCAAGAAAGTATGTTATTAATTACGCCTGGCAATAAAAGCATACATTAGTAATCTAACACTTCCAAGTGGTTTAAAGAATGCTTCATAGCTGGGACAGCCAGCAGCCTCACTCCCCACTGCCTTCTATATGGTAACCAGTATTCCTTTCTCACCTTTATTCTTATCCCTTAGCTGAATATATTGCCTTTCCTAATCCCTGTCTAGCCTTTTCCTAGAAGGAACCTCTGCTGCAATATAATATCTGTCCTCTAGGTGGCACCAGTATCCAGTCCTACCTTATAAGCCTATCCTACAGTTTATAACATAATTATTTTCATCTTTTGGCTTCCAACACTTACTCTTGGCATAATCTCAACCAATATTATAAAAAGGCTCATATCCAAACTTAAGCCATGCTCCAATGCCCCTGACAACATACCCTCCGCCTTCCTCAAATGTGCTGCTGATGGTATTGCAATCCCAATCAGTATCTTAATAAATAGATCCTTAAAAGAATCATATGTACCCAAACTCTGGCATTCAGCCTACATTCTTCCTCTTCACAAAGGAGGCAAAAACACCAATATTTCTAATTTCTGCTTCATTGCCCTACTCTCTCCAATCTCCAAAATTCTAGAAAAATGTGTCCACCACCAATTTATGCCTTTCTTGACCCAAAACCAACTCCTTACACCCACCCAACACAGCGTCCGCCCTGGCCATAGCACCGTAACTGCCCTACTCTCCTTCCTATAAACAGTCAATCAAGCCCGAGATTCCAGACTCCTAGTATCCACAGTACTCCTAGATCTCTCTAAAGCGTTTGACACCATTTCCCACAAACACCTTCTCTATCATCTCTCCAACCTTCATCTCTCCCCAAATACTTTATCCTGGTTCTCCAGTTACATATCAGACTGATCTCAAGCAGTCAGATGGAAGAACTCCACCTCTTCCTTCTTACCAACCCCCACCGATGTACCTCAGGGGTCCATCCTCAGACCCATGCTTTTCAACATCTTCATTAATAACCTTCACACTGCCATCCCTGACACAACAGTTATCCAATATGCAGATGACTCAACTTTAGTCTGTGCTGCCTCCAACCATCCTGAACTACTGACTAAAACCCAAACTGCATTTTCAACCACTGAGAACTGGATGCAGCAAAACCACCTCTCTCTCAACTCAAATAAATCAAAAATACTACTTTTCCCTCCCTCCAGGGCTTTCTCTTATGACAAAAATGCTTTCAAAGTCCTTAGCCAAACCAACTCAGCTATAGAAGTGGTCCCTTTTGCAAAACTTCTTGGTATTACCATAGACGATCACCTTAAGTTCGATATTCACATTCAACAAAACATATAGAAAACCCACCAAAAATTAGGTATGCTCTATAGGAATAACCTCTTTCTCTCCAACTCCACAAGGCATACCCTGGCAACTACTTACCTTTTGCCATCCTTATTATATGGAGCCCCTCTTCTAACAAATCTGACTTCTTCCATCACCTCCAAACTTGAAAATTGCTATAATAAGATCTCTAAATTTGCCACTAAATCCAAAAACTCCACTCATCATTGCCTTACCTTACAATCTCTGAACTGGCTAGAACTCTCCAACCACCTAGACTTCCTACAACTAACCACTGCTCACAAACGAATATTTCACCCAGATAAATACCCAGCCCTAACAAACATCCTTCCCCCATACATCCCAAATAGATCTCTGAGATCTGAACACCAAAATTTAATTTCTATCCACAAACCCAAACGACCTGCTGGCCAGCTTCTCCTCTCTTTCTCAATAGGCAAGAAATGGAACTCTCTCCCTCCTTCACTTAGGTCTATATCAAACTAGGAAACCTTCAAAACCCAGCTTTTCACATACCTGTCATCCAAATGGAAATGTTTCTGCTTTCACCCTACCTAAATTCAAGGGAATTCCCCAAGGGGTTCTTCATACTCGTTGCTCCTAACCTCCCTCTAACTCATATTTCTATTCTCCTACAACAGACTCAAGCTCTCAATAACTGATTAAGCAATATATCACTTGATTCCAAGTATGTATATAATGTAAATAGCAAATTACTTCTATTGACTGCACATTAAGTATATACCTTACTTAATTAGAATAACTGCATGTAAACTGTCACCCCTCTACTAGTATAATAACACATGGTTCTATAGATATCTTATTATAAATACAGTTGATCATGCTTGCTCTGAATGCAAACACCTGTAAACTGTGTTCTCTAATATCTGTTAACTGTGTTGTATGCTGTACTTTTTATGGATTTGCATTTTGTTATTGTATGGCTATTGTATATGTATTATACCTTTATAATTATGTAACCCTTACTGTATTGCTTATGGAGCTTTTCTCCCCGGCCTCCACTGAAAACGGGCACTTTCAGGCCCAGTGGACTTCCCCGGTAATCAAACTGAAAATAAAATAATAAAATAAATAAAATAGATAAATTTTTCTGCATTTTCTTGCTTCCTCTAGCTAATTCTGTCTAAAACATCATTTTTTTAGAGTTTCTGTGATTTACAAAGCTTGTTTCAGCTACATATTGTACTTATTTTACTGCCTGCACTTTAACAAAGTTGTTTTTGTGTTTAAATTACCTGTTTTAACTGTTGTAGGCTACACACTCAAGTGTGATAGCCATTTCTGTGCATTTAAAGTGTTTTTTTTATTGTATCTGCTTTATTTTCTGAAAAAAAAAAATATATATATATATATATATATATACTTGTTTTCCCACCTTTCTAAGCTGGTATAGTCCAGTTTTCAGGTTAGTGCTGAATTCAGGGCTGTGTTACAAGTTTCTGTGCTTGCCCGTACCTTACTTGGATAGAAGAAGTTTCTCTGTTCACCTCTGAGAGGGGAGAGCTTTGACCAGCCTATCTGTCCCTGGAGGAGTGGTTTCAGCCCAAAAATTAGTAGTTTATTGGCCATTTTGGGCTAATTTCTATCACTTTAATTTTCCTGCTATAAAGCCCGCATTTGCTCAGTTTTGTGCACTGGGCAGTGCCGGTTAGCTGGGGTTTAACTATTCCCGGCTCCACAAAGTCTACTCTTCAGTTTTCCCTTGGAACTAGACAAACTTTCAACTTAAGCACTCAAAACCATTCACTTCTCAGCCCGGCACTTGCTCAAAATGCATAGCAAGCACTTGTAAACCTTAGCACTTGACCCTCCCTATACTGTAGAGAAGGACAAGGCTCTCTATTCGACCTTACCAGTCAATCAGTAAAATAGTTCACTGTACCTTTCCAGGCATGTCCAAATGGCAGTTTCAGGTGTACTCTCTGGTCCAACTGGTGAATCTGGGCATTTTGAGGCAATGCTACAACTGTCTCATGTACATAGACAATCTTCTCCTTCTACCACCAAACACTAATACATGAGAGAGGTGCAATTATACAGCCAAACTGGAGGCTAAGCTCTCGCAACCCAAGACTGGACCAGGCAGTCAAGAAGAGAAGGGAATTACTTGCATCACACCACCAGTCTCACATAGACCAATGAAACCAGCACTGACAAAAAACACACATAAATACACAAAAACATACTCGGAGGCTCTAAATAAAAATCTGCAAAAGCAGCAGAGACCTCCAAAGCAGACATCCAAGCAACCCCTACCCCCCGACACAAACCATGGAACACATACTTCACAAAGCCAGTGTGCCACACAATCACAGTCCTTAAGGCAAAATAACATACCCAATACACTAGTTATAGGTGACTCTATAGTCAGGCACACTGATGCCCCATGCACTAGGATAAACAAGGAGATTGTTACTGTTAGCTACTTGATCCGCCACATAACACAAGCACTCAGGTCACTCCAGAACAAGTACAAATACGACTCTGTCATTGTCCATGTTAGCGTGAATGACCTGAGCCGTACCTCCCTGGACTACATGAAAAGAGACATGGAAGAGCTCTGTGATCATGTAGCCCAGGTCGGTATGTTCCTGACCCTGAGTAGCATTCTGCCCTCACCAAGAATGATACCTTGGTATAAAGAAAGAATTATCAATTTCAACAATTGGCTACGTTTCTGGTATCATTCAAAGGGGATCCATTGTCTGTCAGCCTGGGATCATGCTCGACAAGCCACACTGCTTCACTAGAAATGGCTTGCACCTGTCACCCTTAGGCTTTTGAATACTGGCCAAGGCTCTTGCCACCCCCATAGTGCCTTTTTTAGGCAAGGCTCAAAAACAAACCCACCATTGTAAACAGCACAAGTAACAAAAAACTGAGGGCAATGCTACTCAATGCCAGAAGTCTAAACCTCAAAATGCACGTACTCGAGGCACTCCTCAGTATGGAGAAAATCAATATATGTACACTAACAGAAACCTGGTTTAAGGCTCCAGAGAGCACCCCAGCACTACTAGGCTACAACTCATACCATACATTTCAGCCACAAAACCTGGACCAAAATACAAAAGGCAGGGGAGTATCCATATTCATCAAGGATACCCACATCTCCAGGTTAGTGGCACAGCACGATGCTTTAGAGATCATCCACGTGCAACTAACAACAGGCAAAATTGCAATCCAAATTGTAGCTTGCTACAGATCACCCACCATGTCTCAGGACCCCCATTCCGCATTTCTGAAAACACTGGGAAACATAATGGTCCTACCAAACACCCTGATATTGGGTGATTTCAATTACTCAAACATTAACTGGGAGAACTACTTACGTACTAACTCCCTTGCCCAACATTTCCTAGAATATATAAACTCTTAATGCCCTGGATCAACTAGTCAACACCCCCACCAGAGGTGGCAACATATTGGACCTGGTCATCACCAACATGGGCGATTGGTGTTCCACACCAGAGGTCAACCCCTCGCTGGTTAGATCTGACCATAAACTACTCACTCTGGATATCCACATTCCGTCCCCACCCCCGGTCAAAGAAACCACCATGAAAAACTTTTCAAAAGCAAACTTCACGTTACTTAAGACTGAGGTTGAAAATTTCAAAGCCCCCATGTTAAAGGATAATGCTGTCCAAGCTGCAAAATCCTTTAAAAATGCACTCTACGGATGGATCATGCTATCCTAAGCAAAAACAAGACTCACTCCTCCTAGAAAAGGAAACCAGTCTGCTGGACCCCTGCCATAAACAACCTATACAATAGAAGGAGAAAACTAGTACAGAAAAGAGTAAAATCCCAAGAAGAGAAGACATCCCTGATCAGTATCAGCAATAATCTACAATCCCTCGTAAAATCATCCAAGGCTAGCTTCGAAAAAAAATTGCCAAGGACTCCAAAGATAACCACAAGGCATTCTATAGCTATGTCAAGAATCTAAGTGGCAATTCTCAGATCTGCTCTGAATAAGTGCAGAATGGCACAAAATACACTGAACCGACTGATATCGCCAACATCCTGGCAGACAGGTTCAGTGCAAACTTCACCCCCCCCTCACCCCCAAAAGGGCACATAACCATACCAGTAGAATGTAGTGCCCCTGAAATCACAGACACTCAGGTTAAAACAGCACTCTCCAAAGCCAAGAACACAGCATCAATGGGACTGGATGGTGTTCCAGGCTGCATCCTACATGAGCTCAAAGATGAACTAACCCCTCACCTAAACACACTGCTCAAACTCAGCCTCTCCACAGGCTATGGGCCCATAGAGTGGCACACAGCAACAGTTATTCTGCTCCACAAAGGTGGAGCCACAAAAGACCCCAGGAACTATTGCCCTATAAGCCTGACTAGCTTGGTCTGCAAGGCTATGGAGCACATCATCATGGATCTCATTAACAGAGACATTGGGAACCTCCAAAGACTGGACCCTAGACAGATCAGCTTTGTTAAGGGCAGATTATGCCTGCAAAACCTGGTGGACTTTTTTGAGACAGTTATCAAGGCTATAGATGAGGGAAAGGTGGTCCACACAGCCTACTTAGACCTTGCAAAGGCCTTCAACACCATTCCCCAGTCAGGTATTATAGAGAAGCTCACCAGCCTGAACATCAACCCCTACGTCATGAAATGGGTTGCCAGCTGGCTCACAGTCAAAACCCACATGGTAAGAGTTGTGGGAGCTGGTTCTGACTCTAAACCAGTTACAAGTGGTGTTCCCCAGGGCTCAGTCCTAGGACCTCTCATGGTCGGCATATAATTCTCAGAGGTACAGGCAAGCACAGGAGGACTATGCTGACCAAGTTCACAGATGACTGCAAACTAGGGGCTATAACTGACTCTCCGGCTGACACAGACATCCTACAAAAGGGTCTCACTGAGACAGATACCTGGTGTCAAAACCATGGCGTCAAGCTAAATGTCAAAAAGTGCACAGTCATCCCCCTTGGAAAAAACATAGTAAACACAAACTACCACATAGGTAGTAGCCCACTAAATATGGAAGATGTAATAAGGGATCTGGGGACCCAAGTAGATAGTAACCTCTCCTTTGACAATCACATTGCCAAAGTGGTTAGAAAATCCTTCTATGTAGCCCACCTAATCACAAAAGGGTTTGCATTCAGATCAAAGGAGGTCATTGTGCCCCTCTATGCATCACTCATCAGAACCATCACAGAGTACAACACCTCATTTGGAATGTACCTTACAAGACACCTGCAGCAGCTGGAAAGACCACAGAAGTACCTCACCAAGAGGATCACTGGCCTCAAACAGATGCCCTATGCAGCTCGACTAAAGAAACTCCAGCTGTACTCGGTTGCATACCGCCTACTCAGAGGTGATCTCTGCCTGACATACAAGGCCATGTTCAACCCAGAGCTGATGGACATGCTCCACCTAAAGAAAACCATATCCCCTTGAGCCACACGCGCTAGGGATCTAAACCTCACCACAACAATAAATAGGATGTGCTAGAGGGATAGATTCCTGTCCCAGAGACTTCCCATGCTCTAGAACAGGATTCCAATCTACATTAGGCAGAGCTCCTCACTAACCCTCTTCAAGGGAAACCTTGAGGAGTGGATGGGAAACAGAAAGTATACCCTGGGGATCACTTCAATGGCTCTGCTTGACAGAGGCACAGGGAACTAATCTAAGGGGGAGGCGAAATCCAACAATTTCTGGCTAGGCTTATAAATACCTTCAGGCAGATAGCCTAGTACCTACGTATGAACCTATGAACCTATAAGAAAATCCTGTAGAATCTGTACTGCCCCTAAGACAGCCTATGATGAAAAAAAAAGAAAGGCCCACCTTAAAAGAAGTAAGAACAACACTAAGGAAAAAAGTCAGGGAAAGCAGCAGGTTCAGATGAGGTCACAGCAGATATGATAAAGATGTTGGGTGAGATGGGGGAGAAATGGCCCCTGGGGTACTCATAGCAATATGGAAAGAGTATCCCTGATGACTGGAGAATAAGAATACTAGTGCCAGTGTTCAAGAACAAAGGAGGCATTCACAATTGTGGGCAGTAGAGAGGTATCAATCTCCTGTCACATTTCATGAATGTGCTGGAGCGGCGGACTGATAAATCGACAAATAGAGTGTTAGAAAATAAGACAAGAGATGAGCAGTTTAGATTCAGATCAGGATGCAGCACAACTAACCCAATTTTAGGGATGAGGAAAGAGTTCAACTCAGTATTCCTAAACCTGGAGAAACAGTATGACAAAGTCCCAAGAAAGCTGATCTGTATAGTCCTGAGATGGTCTAAAATTCCAGAAACATTGTTAGAATTAGTGCACATTATGCACAAGGACCCAATGATTCAAGAACAAATGTGTTCATACTCACAGAGAGGTTTCCATTAGGAGTGGGTGAGCATCAGGGCTCATCTCTCAGCCCACTGCTATTCACACTTGTGATGGACTACATTAGATAGACCTGTGACAGTCAGTTACTATGACTGTTAAAGAAGGTAGGAAAGTAGTACTGACTTGAGAAAGATGGCAATGACTGCTGAAATGCAACATATCCATGTAGAAATTGGGAAAAATGGAGATGATAAATATCATTTGTGATTTATGAGGGCCATAACACATCTGTGAATTTTTGTAAACTCAAGGACAGGTAAGTGCCATGATACTGTATCCATGTGTGCGTGCACACGTGTGTGTGTGTGTGTGTGTGTGTGTGTGTGTGTGTGTGTGTGTGTGTGTGTGTGTGTGTGTGTTTGTGCAAGTGCGTGTGTGTGTGGGTGGACTGAATGAAGGGGGAATGTACTAAAGCAATGTATTGGGTGCCAACCATGATTACCACATGTGCTGCAGAAGAAAGGCTGTTAGCACTTGTGATAATCACACAGGATTTCATTGGTATGCAAATTAGATGATAATTAGTTTTTTCCTTTCTGAAGTAATTTGTCCTTGAATTGCTACTGTCTACATCTGTGCTAAAAAACATTTTTGAGGCAACCGTACTGCTCAAAGCTTGGCCCAATGTCTGAATCCCAGCCACAGTGTGTAGAGAACAGTAATACATGTGGAATTCCAGAAACTGAAGAGACTGAAGAGGATAGTACAGAAGATACAGAAGTAAATTAAGAGTAAGAGTGAGGTACCGTTGGGGACTGGGTGCACAGAAGAAAAAGAAGAAAAAAGACTCAGGGGAATAAAAAGTAAACATGATGAACAATTTATCAATTATAACTACCATTTAAATAGTATAGAAGTGAGTTTTAAAACATTGGGAGGATTAAATTGGTTAAGAGGTTGAATTTGGATATAACAGCTTTAGTTGCTATTAGATATATTATAAGAAGCAAGCGATAACTTGAGGGGTTGTAGGTTGATGGACTAATTTGGTGTTTAGGGAAGGATGTATGTTCTGGTCTGAGACAAGAAGAGTGAGTGAAAAGGATATCATATAATTAGGCCTGGAAGGGGATTAGTAGGGGACGTATATATGAATATGAAAGTGTGTAGGGTTATAGTTTTGTACACAACTTTCAAGTATAATAAGAGATGCCAGCTTTTGAATTAAATGAGGCAGTTGTTGCAGGTGGATATGCCACTTATAATGATCAGTGATTTTAACTGCAGTTTGTTAAAAAAGAAAAGGAAAACATTAAGAGATGTGAAGGTATGTCAGGAATTGTTAACGGTAGGAAGCCAACTGATAGGAAAGGGGAGAGACTTTATTTACCATAAAGGTGAAATAAGAGCAGGACTTCATTATTTAATTTATTAATATTTTTTAAGGAAGTGAAGGTTTAGACAGATATTGTGGTTTACAGGTCATTGTGACATATAGGCAATTTTTAGCAAGGATGATAAAAATATAGAAATAGTCGAAGTAATAAAAATATTTGTGGGTGGTTTGGAAATGAAGAATGGAAAGGAAGGATGAGGAGTTATGGGAAGAACATTTAACTATGAAAGAGTTGTATAAGGATATTAGTAAATGGTTGGTGACATTTAAGTATAGAAATCAGAGGAAATGTGTTTTTAAAGGAAAATAAAATGTAAGGAAAGAAATGATAATTATAGAAGGATGATGATGATGCCAGTAGACCTTTTGGGGAGGGGCGATATAAAACAAAGTAGAACAGAGAGTAAGATTTTGAAAACTAAAATAAAGAAAAAATAAGGAAATTTTAAAATACTAGAGGCATTTCTTGAAAGGAAAAGAGGTAATGGCTTTCTTAGAAAACAACATAAACAGGTAGGAAAAGTGTTTATTTGATGAGAATGGTGAGGAAAGGAAGGGGAAGGAAGAGATTATCAGATGGTTAATAGGTACGCAGCGCAAATGCATAAAAATGATGAAGTAATAAAAAGAAAAGTGGCAGGTGAAAAGATTTGACATACACTTTAGGAAGTCTGTTGAAAGGGGAATTATAGTGAACAAATTCAATAAAATATTAGCAATGGCTAATGCAGATAGCATGTCAGGGGGATGTAAGATAGGATATAAAAAAAATGACTGACATACAAAAAGTGTTTTGGTGGATGTTAAAGAAGAAATTCTGGATGAAAAAGTTGTATGCACAATAATAATGTTTATATGAAAAAGGGGATAAAAAGTAACTGAAGAACTGCAGGCCTATGGCATGGTGTGATACTCATAAGATTTTAATGAAAATAACACAGATTAGGGTGAGAAAAAGAATGCAGAAATACATAAGACAAGCAGTATATTTAATATCAGTAAGGCAGATTTTGGAACTGCTAATTTTGGTAAAGGAAGTGGTGGGGAGATGAAGGAAAGAAAAACAGCAAGTTTGTTATCAGTGTCTGACTTTGCTAAAACATATAATTTATCTTAGGAGCAGGTATGGGAGATTTTAAGTGGATATTTTTTTAGGAAATGTATATGGCTGTTACAAATACTGTAGAGAGGTAACACGTTTTGTTACTGATGAATGGCGGGAGATGAACAATAATATGGGGAAATGGGTCAGGTAGGAGTGCCCATTCATTTGTGCTATTTCTGTTTATTAATGAATGCAATAGTGGATGCAGCTGAAAAGAAGTCATGGGAAGAAGTTTTGTTTGGAAATTGTGAGCTGTGTACAGGTTGTTAGATGCTTGATATATGTGGATGATTTCAATCTGGTAGTTACAAACGAGCAGTTGATGGTGGAGTTATTTAAAGAAGTAGAATGGATATTAGGGAAGCTAGCTCCAAAAATTAATAAGGAGTGGGGGCATTTTTTTAATTTAAGAGAATTGAATACAATAGGTATGTTTTCTGATAATAAGGACATTTCTAAGAAACACTGGGAATGAGGCCCTTAATAAAAATTGAATAGCACTTTTAAGGTAATGTATCAGACAAAGGTATATTTAATAAGTACATCACTGAAAGGGATGCTTATTTATGAGTATATTTGACACAGCAATAGAAAAAGAATTTATGGATATTATTTTTTTCACTTTTGGGGAGAAGCAACTGAAATTTTGATAATAGTGAATTAAAAGGCAATTAGAATTGTTGCATTTAGTGGTTTTCATGGTTTCATTACATTTATTTTTTATTTATAAAAGAAGGATTGTAAGCAGGGATGATAACAAATTAGGGGTGTGATGTAAAAATAAAAGTTTGGGGAAATTTATTTATAAGGTAAAAGGATAAAGAATGAAGGTAGTGATGACTTAAAAGAATACCAATACAGGTTATTTTTATGGAAGGTCAAACTGGATAGTTTAGAAGGTAGTTGGAAGGGATAGTATAAGAATGTCATGAAAAGTTATTATTTAGAAGAAGGCGGTACAGAAAATCCCAAAAAGTATGTAGTCAGTGTAAAACCGTATACCCATTCACTCTTAATAACTGAAAATTACCCTACAGTGGTGTTGGTGTTTCTTTTTGTTGGCTTTATACCCTCCCTATATATATATATATATATATATATATATATATATATATATATATATACATAGATACATATATATATATACATATATATATATATATATATATATATATATATATATATATATATATATATATGTGTGTGTGTGTGTGTGTGCGTGCATGTAAGTGTGTGTGCATATAGTAACACCTCAATAGCTTGACACACCAGAATAGCGATAGCAATAATATAAACTGCAAAAGGATGACAAATGTAGAAGTTTGACAGTTGTGCAAGATTGAAAATCCCTGGCTGAGAGATTATTCCCTTTCTCTAGGCATTGTCTGATCTCAGCATTAGTATATATAATTAGCAGGGGGTGGGGTGTTTAGAGGGCTTACCCCACTGCAAAAAATTATGCTGTTTTGTTTATTGTTGGTTGCATGCAGCAAAGATTTTACTTGTGCATGGGGAGTTTAGTGTCGGTATTTCCAATGTCGACCTTTTGCATTTGACTTTCTTGCTGTCAATATTGTGGTGTGTTGACCTAGTGAAGTAGATACACACACACACACACACATATATATATATATATATATATATATATATATATATATATATATATATATATATATATATATATATATATATATGGGAACGCTTCACAATGCCGAGATCAAATTTCATATAGCCGAGACCATATGATCGAACTTTCAGAATCCCGACATTGTGAACTGAGATCTGCATACAGTGTGGAATGGGAGATTTCCCTTTTCTTCACTGTAGTGCGATCTCGGAGTTGGAATATTTAAGTAGCAAGGGTATGTGGGGGTGCAGGGGGCTTGCCCCCCTGCAGAAACATTTAAATTGTTTTTTTTTTTTTTTTTGGATTTGTTTTGGAATTTTGATATTTCAAATTTAGTTATGACCTTTACCTTTACCCTGTCTTAGAATTTAACATTGCTTCTTTTCCCCGATTTAGTTATTTTTCTTGTTCTGCCATCTCACTGCTTTATCTTGTTCTGCTATTTTTGTCATTTCGGTCAGTAGCTATCATACATTTAATATTTGTCTATTGAACTGAATGCTCTACCCATTTTATCCTTACATTTGTTGTCATCTTTATAGGTCTCAACACAGCTAATTATAGGCATCCCTTCAAGCATCAGACAGTATGACACTCAAGTCTATTGACAAAAGCAACTGCTGCTAAACCCTGCCTGCTACTGCAAATACATTTTTTCCTTAACTGTAGATGTCTTTCTAACTGTGTTTTCATAAAACTATTGCATCCTATGATCATCTGTTGCACATCTCCTGGGTCATTTTTGTATTCCCCACCACATGCACATTGCAATAATTTCCAGGTACCTAATACAGTGAAATTAAACCTGCTCTTCACCCCCATTCTGCTTTCACACAATTCCCCCCAAACCTGTGCCATTAAGTCATTTCTTTTAATTATCTACTTTTTAGTATCTCGTGATTAAATATCTATTACCCTGACAAACTCTTATTTGCCTATTTTTTAAGACTGTATGGTTCATAGGTTCATAGGTTCATAGGTTGGTACTAGGCTATCAGCCCTAGGGCCTATACAAGCCTAGCCATAACAATTCCCTGGCTATTTCTTCCCACATTATTTACTTTCCTGGACAACTCAACACTCAATATCAGTAACTTACTGATTGTTCCCATAAACTCCCTCTTTCAGGATCCTAGTCTGGCCCTGTCTAGCCCACTCTGTTTGCCCTCCCTATGCTCAGACTCACTCTGCTCCCCTTCCCTACCCCAATTACCACTCACCCTCACTACTCCCAATTTTTGAATTCTGTAAACTCCACTCACACCCTCATAAACCACTAACCAGCCTCCAAACTCTAATACTTCCCTACCTAAACTCACATTCCACCAACCCCAATTCCAAACCCCATTCGTTTTCCCCCACCCTCAACCCCAAACCACTAATCTCAGCAACACACTTACTTGCCTAAGTCTACAGTCTCAAATTGCTATAGATAACATTCTATACATAATTACTTTCTTTCACCCATTAACCAAACAGTACTGTATCTCCTGCTACTCCTCACCTTTTCCCATTTCTACAAATTTTCACATTACTATCACTACATAATTATTACAATTATTTAGTCTTTATGCTCATCACCTACAGTGCTTTCTCTATCCTGTCTAACCTCCTTACTAAAAATCCTTAGCCTTACCACAACACTATCTTCTCAAACCACCACACAATGTTACACATCAGTAACCTCCACCACAAGTTTCCCAGCTACTCAGTTGAACTATTTTCACATTTTCTCCCAGTTATTTCTGTATACCCTCCCATATCACTCAGCACCCAAACTCCTTACCAGAATACATACTACATCCCATATTCTACCCCATCACCAACGCCTCATAAAAACACAAAACTCTATACTCTTATTCCATCTCTATACTGCAACAAAGTGGTGATATACCATCTACAAACCCCAACTCCAAAGTCTAGCTGCAGAATCTAAACATAGTAACACTTAACCTCTGTAGCATATGTAACAAATTATCCCCACTACATGCCTTTATAGACCAATATAAACCTGACATAGTAGCCCTTACAGAAACATGGTTACACCCTGGCATAAAATACTGTGAAATACCACCCCTCAACTTTGCCATATCTAGACTTGTAGCCCTACTTTATCTTTCCATACTCAGTATCACACCTTACTCTGGCAAAATCCCCAACTTTTCTCATGAAGAACTACATATATCCTCCCTTAACATCAACAAAACTAATGAATTGGCATCATAATAGTAGTATATATTCCACCAGGTCACAATATACCTAAGAAGATATACTGTCTTGGATTTCCCACATAATTCAGCACAAGACTGTCATCCTCGGAGATGTTAACATATACTGGCAAACCATTGCATCTAACTTCCCCTGTAATAGTATTAATCTCTGTGGTTTTCCCAACTGAGCAAAAGCCCAACCTGATATAACAAAGATTTCACTCAACAATATACCTTAGACTGGATCCTAGTATCACATCCTGCCAATTTTTCATTTATAGGCACCCTATCCTTTTCCCTTAGTGACCATCCACCCACATTTGACATTAGAGCCAACACCCACCAACACAAAAAAACATACTCTAAAATCAGTCAGAAACCTAACTAACTTCAGTCAACAGAAATTCAACAATCTACTTATGACAATAAACTGGGTCCCCTAAAATTTCTACCTGCTGATGAAGCCATAATTAATTTCAACATCCCCTTTCTACATGTTCTTGACACGTTAGCCACAGTATGTTTGAAAATAATAAAAAAGAATACAGCCCCATGGCCAAGCAAAGACTGTAAAAACCTAATGAGACAAAGAGACTTAGCCTGGGACACCTGGAAACAAAACAGAACTCAGGAAAATCTCATCCATTTCAAAGAACTCTGCAACATCATAAAAAAGCATACAAACCAAGACAAGAAATCCTACTACACCCACCTTCAATACAAACACAAAACTAACCCTACAAAATTCTGGCATTCCATATCAACATTACTTAACCCAGGTACAAATAAAAAACAATGGACAATACCCGAGAACACACCATCCCTAGTTCCTGAGGACTACAAACACTACATCAAATTAATAGCAAACCTAATATCAAACACCTTCAACACCCCACCTCCCACTTCACCACCAACTCTGCCACCAGTAATATCTCTGTGTCTACCTCCAAACCACTCTATTTTAACAGACATGTACCCCACAGAAAAGACCCAGCTACATTCACAATACAGCCTATGCCTCGACTACAATAACAAGACTACAGCTAAAATTCTTCTCTCCCTCAGCAGATAATCTCCCTCAACAATACCTCAAACTACCCGCATACTGCATCACCTACCCTATCAGTATCCTAATAAATAGATCAATATGAGAATCTCTTGTTCCTACTATTTAGAAAATGTCACACATTACTCCCATGCACAAAGGAGGAAACTCCCACGAACCTTCAAACGTTTGTCCCATATCCATTCTATCACTCATATCCAAAATTCTGGAAAGGTGTATCTGCCAATAACTAATGCAATATCTACTGTAAAATAATCTACTTACACCAACTAAACATGGTTTCCACCCTGACAATATCACATCCACTGCCTTAATATCCTTTACAGATACCATGAGCAGGGCTAATGAAGCTAGACATTATGTATCCGCAGTATACCTCGACCTCTCTAAAGCCTTTGACACTGTTTCACACCACTTATTCCTCAACACTCTCTTTGACCTAAGTTTCTCTCAGACCACAACACAGTGGTTTCAAAGTTATTTATATGATTGGAAACAGGCAGTAATATTTTCACATGAACTCTCCTCCTTTCTCCATAACCCAACAGGTGTACCTCTAGGCTCCATCCTAGGCCCCCTATTGTTCAATATATTTACAGACAAACTACATACTTCCTCATCCCCTGGAACTCTCATCCAATATGCAGCTGATTCCACTATAATTTGCAGCTTACTGACACTTCATGACCTACTCTCCAGCACACAAAAATCTTTCATTGCTGTGGAAGCCTGGCTTAAAATGTTCAGCTTTTCCTTAACCCTACTAAAACCAAACTAACTCTTTCACAAAAATAAACCCACCTCTGATGTTAATCAGTTCAAAATATACTTAGCTGATAACACAATTACTGAAACAGTACAGCACACCAAATTGCTTGAAGTCATTACTGATAATAAATTGAATTTTGACCTACACATCTAACAGGATATAAAGAAAACTCACCAGAAGTTAGGACTTCTGTACAGAAGTAAGCACTTCCTGAACACTTTGACCAAACTTACCTTGGCTAAAACTTTCTTACTCCCCTACCTGTTCTATGGTGCCACTATTCTAACCAACCTACAAACTTCTATAATAACCAAGTTGGAACAGTGCTATAATGAAGTCGCAAAGTTGGCCACAAATTAAGAACACCATACACATCACTGTCAATCTCCAAGTCACTTTGCAGCTCTTGACTGTCACAGTTATCATGGTGTTCTTGTGACTGTACTGGTTGTGATAATCCATGCTGCCCTCTCTTCCTGCATATCAATGCATTTCTCCATTAACTATATATGTGATTCCTCCTATGATGCTCTCCACAATGAATCATTCCTAGAAATCTCTGTAATGGTTGTTTTGGGGAGTATTCAGAAAGAAGCATAATGTCACTGCAGAGGGGTAAATAGTACAGAAAATTTAGAGCAGTGTGGTTTGATAGAAGAAGTGCTGACATAGCTCTATAATTCTGGAAATTGATTTTCATACTGAAATGTTCCATCTGCAAAAATAGCATTAATGAAGCTGCTGAAGTGAAGGGAAAAGATGATGTAGGTAGCATGTGTGATGTTGTGTGTATTCACACATGCAAGTGAAGTGCCTTTTAGCTGCAACATGGACACTGATGGCAGCCCATACAAGGACACCACTGCAAAGTGCCAAGTAATTTTATCATATAAATGGGGAAGAACAAGGGAGATAATAAAGGCAGAAATGGAGGAGAACAATCAGAGGAGCACACAAGACAACATGAGGGGAAGATAAGTGGAAGAAGAAGAGTATACTCTTCTTTTGGAGGACCGGCACCCATTTTGCATTTTTTGAAGAATGGTAGAGGGAGAAGGGACAAGGAAAATGTGTGGAAAGGAAGGAGGGAAGGAGGGTGTAGAGAAGCAGCACAAGCATACAAACACACATGTAACAGACACTAAGACTAATAAGTGAGGTACTGACATAAGATGAAGGGTAGGAACAGAGAGGAGCAGACGGACAGGTGGTGGGCAAGTAGTGGTGAGGAGAATGGACTACAAACAGGGGATGAGAAGATACACATAATGAAACTGAACACAGTGATGGAGGATAGAGAGGGGGTAAGGAGAGATGACTTAATTAACCCAGAGGGGAACCACCCCATACCTGTCACCTAAAATGCTGACATTATGGCTGGGCATTGTACTTGTTGATCTGATGTACAAGGTTGACTGGCTGTGTGACTCACAAGGAGATACTCAAGCATGACTCAGGAGGATCCCATTGAACCACTCTCAGGAGAGGAGAATTATGCTGGCATGTATTTTTATTCCACCAAAAATGTCTATTATGAAGCTTAAAGTAACTTTGAAATAAATAATCAGCTTTTAGCAGGGAATATTATTTATGATTAGTGAATGGAATCTGATTTGCAATAGTGAGGATGTATCAGGGGGACTTAGAGGGAAAATATATAACAAAAGAGAGTACATTTCTGAAGAAGTATATGAGAAGTTTTGGTATGGAAGATGTTAATCCAGTACTATGAACTCAGAATTTAGGATCATATCTCCCAAGGTAATATACATGGTCTAGACTAGCAGAAATTGTATTTCACAGGAACATGTAAATTGAAACCTTTGACTCATAGTCAATAACTATTTCAGATGATACACCTATAAAAACTAAAATAAACATGCAGAGTAATGAAAGAAATGGAGAAGAGTTTTCAAAATGGGTAATGGAAATGATTTGAGAGTTATAAGGGAAGATATACATTTCTTCAGGCGGGATCACTGGTGAGTGGGATAAATGAAAACTGATTTAAATAATGGGGGGTAGAAATAAGAGAAAAGGGATATGTCAAAGAAGTAATACAAATTATTTAGAGGGAATGACAAAGGTTAAAGCACTGCAGAATAAGGAAAATCTCCCATAACAAGAAGAGGAGCAACTGCAGATTGCTAAAGGGAGAACAAGACAGCATTTGGATAAGATGCATGCATTTAGAAAGATTGTTGTTAAGCAACTATTTTTAATAACAATTTCAGGGCACAAAAGGTTTTACTACTGCAATTTAAGTGATAGAAAATAAAAAGGGTTATTACCAATGTTAGGAGGTCTATGACAAGAAAAATAATCAGAGATCCTATAGCAGTATTAGGTACAACTGGAAATCTTTATGGGAGGCTTAAGTATGCCAAAGTCAGAGGAAGATAAAGCTCATTAAGCTAGGAGTAGATTAAATAATTATGCATAATCTATCAACAAGAATGTTTCCTAGAACAGATGGTATTCCTGCGGGAGTTTGAAAGGTAGAAGGGAAACAAGTGGTAACAATCTGGAAGGATCTGCTTAACAATAGTTTAAAAAAATAGGGGGGGGTACCATCATCATAGAAGAAAGTTGTAATGAATGTATTACCCAAAGTGGGTGAAGACCCTTCAGGCCCAGCTTCATATACATTAATTTCAATTTTAAACCATGATTATACATT
The DNA here is from genome assembly GCF_019279795.1 of Protopterus annectens. Taxonomy (NCBI): domain Eukaryota; kingdom Metazoa; phylum Chordata; order Ceratodontiformes; family Protopteridae; genus Protopterus; species Protopterus annectens. The sequence goes on along the minus strand of NC_056741.1, from coordinate 1,777,146,575 downwards.
TTTTTATGTATATACTAGCTAGTAGATTGGCAACTGTGTTACTAAGACTGACAGATCTGAATCAGTATGTTTTTCTAAAAGGGAGGGAAATTGTAAGAAAATGTTGGTGGATCTTGATGCAGAGAGCGTATTTAGAGTCAGCTGGTATTTTATGAGCAGTTCAATGGTAGCAGTTGCATTCACTAACAGAATAATAATTAGAAAAATATATGAAAGAACAGAGGCAAGAATTAAGGTGGGAGGATTCCTATACAGCTGTCTGTGTTTAGAGAGGAACAAGGCAAGGGTTCCTCTTTTCCTTAGTTATTTGCTTTGCATTTAGAGCCATTGCCAAGGAAAATAAGCGACTCATAAATTCAAATATATAAGTGGTATGGTAATCAAGAAAACTTAGCTTTATTTACAGATAACATTACTTTGTACTTGAAAGGTTCAGAAATTGACATTTCTGTGTTGTTTTTTTTGTGTAATTCTTTTATTTTTCAGAGCAAAAATTCACTTTATGCATAACATTAAGAAATATCTACACTATTGTAAATCCTTATGCATGGTGCATATTTATCTGATTGGTGGCTGAACCTTATTGCTTTAAATCTATCTTTAAAAACATTTTTCATTATATAGCCACATCTAGCCCAATGCCAGCCTTTAAATTCCTCAATTTCATATCTACTCTGTAGTCATACATCTATCAATCATCAGATTAAAATAAAAAGAAAGATAAACCAACTAAACAGAACATGAAACATTTCCAACAAACAAACATGCAGTATAGGACAAAATCCTGTATTACTAATCATTTATAATCATTCTTTAGCCCCTTAGTTAATATTTTAAAATTAATTAAATCCACAAGTCTATAAATGTTAACAATACTTCAATTCCTATTTATCCTCCTCTCAAATAATGATGTACTCATATATAAAATTAACTAAGTGATTTTTCCTTACCTAATACTAATGTTTCTTTATTAAACACATCTATTAACAATAGTCCCCCACTCGGTATTTACTATTATTCCTTTATATTCTCCTCCTTCTACTATCTTTACTTAGACTGGTTAACTTGTCCAACTCTTCCTCCTTTTTTCTATCATCTGCCACTCTGTTTCCTTGCCTTTTCATTCTCTCCTTCTCTTGTATTTTCTTCATCTTCTAGACTACCTTTCATCTCCAACCACTGATTCCACCATCTTTGACACTTTTTCCTCCTATTGCCTCCTGCTAATTCTTACCTCCCACATTACTAATGTATTTACTAATGCTTCCATTTCCCCTCCTGTTCGGGTTCTGCTTTCTTATACCTCCTCCTAATTGTTTTCTTCCCCACCATCATTAATAATCCTATGACCTTTTCTGTATCTGACAGTATACCACTCTCATACCCCAAAATATATAACTTTGAAGTTACATCTTCTAGTTCATTTACTTATTTCTCACCAACAATTTTAGCTCTTCCCTAAAACTATTTAGTTTCTTACATGTACAAAATATGTGTATCTATGATCCCCTCTCCTCTTTACATCTCTAACATATCTCATCAGCCCCAGAAACATCTTATTTAACATATTTGAATTATAAAAATATTTTATCCAAGTATTCCTAGTTCTTAGTAGTTCACTTGTCTGTCTCCCTTCCATTCATCTGGTCTTTATTTCCTTCACCACTTGTGGTACCTATACCCTTGTCCCATTTTTTGTATTATAGTCCATCTGCTTTTAACCTCTTAATATTTTCACTCCATCCTTTCATCCAAATCAATTTCTTGTTTCACTTCCCTGCAGGATTTTAATCTATCTCCCCTTTATATTTAGGACCAATAGTTAATCTTATCTTGCTTAATCTGCCATCTTCACAGAACAGTTTCCTTTCTTATTCTCCACAAGTCTCTCTATCATTACTACCTTCATGTTCCATTTCTCCCATTTTTGCCTTTTCCATACCTTTCCAAAAACATTTTGAACTTTTTTATCTAAATCACAACTAACCCCTCCTTAGTTGTCTCTAACAAAGTTATAGCCATACCTCCCCCTCCTTTTTCCAGCTTTTTTTCTTTCAATCAACTCATTCTCTTCCAATTTGGCATATACTCTATGTCTGTTAACTTCAACACATTTGTAATAATGCATGCCTATAAATTTGTCTGTGAGTCTGTCACTCCCAATTGCCTTTTTTTCCTGAAAATTCCCTTAAACTTTCTAAGCCACTCTAGTTCTTTCCCTGTCCCATATATATTCTCTAAATACTGGCTTAACCTTTTTCTCTGGTAAATCCCTAAAAAGCCTCCTTTGCATAAGCAAACTATGACATAATACACATTCATACTTCATCTACCCTCTGGTATATATATAACTATCATCCTCCATTTTTGATGTTGCCTCCTTTCTTTTTGGTAGATTTACTCATATCTATTGTTCACCATCTCTTCAAATGCTTCCAAATTCTGAGGTATTTGAAATCCTCTTCCCATACCATTGCTACTCGTCTGCCTCCAATCTCTTTGGTTTATCTTCCAGCCAACATCACTTTAGGCTTTGCCTTTTTGATTCTATAGCCTGATATTTCCCCAAATTCTCCAATTATTTCCCTCAATTTCTCTTGGTCATCTTCATGACAAAATAATAATAATAATAATAATAATAATAATATACCATCTGCACGAAGCATAATTTTCTTCTTCACTCCTTCCTTATTATAACCTTTGAACTCTGGTCACCTAACTTTCCCCGTCAATCGCTCAATATATAATCCAAATAGTAACAGTGATAGAGTATATCTTTGCCTGATTTCTCTTTCAGGTTTACTATCAAAAGGTCGAAGTGGGTTCAATTGAACCCACTTCTGTCGAAGTTTGGAGGCCAAATGGCAACAATGTCTAAACGAGCATTGTCGAAGTACAAATCTCCCCCCATCTCGACCCATGTTAAAGCCTGTTTAGAGGTTTATGTTGAGTCGTATTTCAACATTGTCAGAATTCAATATTGTCAGTTTCGTGGACTTGGTTCGATGATCCTATCATTCCAATGGGGTCCAGTCCAATCTTCTGATGGTAAACCCCTCTTTCATTACTAATTTTCTGGGATAATTTTGCCCAAATCTTAACCTTAGCAGTGGCGCCTTTATACATTGTTTCAATCACCTTATCCCCTTATCTAGGAAACCCCAGTTCTTTTAAACCTGGAACATAAAACTCCACTCAGACCTATAAAATGCTTTTTCAGCATCCAGAAAGAAAAGTGTCAGGCTCTCCACCTTCTACTGTGCATCCTGTGTTATGAATAATTTTCTGATTAGGTTGTCCCTCATCCTATACATTCCCCCAACAAATTCTGTCTGATCCATGTGCATTATTCTCATTAACAGCTCTGCTAATCTGTCTGCCATTATTTGCATAATGCATTTCTAATCATGATTTAATATTGGATATGGGACTGCAGAACGACAGTAACAGGGAATATTTTCCATCTTAATGAATGGCTATTATGATTGCCTCTTTCCAAGGTTCTGGAGGGCTTTCTCCTTCCAATATGTCATCAAACATCCTCACCCATTTATCTACTACTATTCTCTTACATAAATCCTACAACTGTATTGATATGCCATTGTTACTGGTGTTTTCTCTTTTCCCATTCTGTCCCATGCATTTTTGGCTTCCTCCCATCTTATTTCTTCCACTAGCTTCCTAGCTTCTTCATCTCAGATAAAAGTAATCCTCAGAAACTGCCACTTGCTCATTTCTTCACCCCATCTCCATATTTCTCTTTTTCTGATTGCTGTATAAATCTTGCCACTATCCAGTATCTTCTCTAATCTTACTTATAACTTCTAATCTCTCTCAGTCTGTATTGTATATATCCCATTTACCACTTCCTGTTGTCTTAAGTACATGGCTAATGTCTTCATTGCTTTGGAGCTAGTGAAGATAAAAAGTTTTTCTGCTGCTATATTTTTCATCTAGGTCTTGATATCCTCTCAGTTTTGCATCATTTATTCAGTTTCTCTCTCCCTTCCATAGGATGATAGGTAAGTACTAGGCTAGCTGCCCTTGCCAGCCATTTTAAGCCTTGCCATTTTCCTGTTTTGTACTTGAATTATCTATCCCACTTGGCGAGATTGGTCTAGTGAGTGCTGAGTAAAGGGGGCAAAGACATCCCTAGATGTAGACAAAATCCCTTTGTTTATAAGCTGTGCAATATAGAAGGACTTCTTATGACTGGACACATGTTTATCAAAAGTTAAGTCACTGTCTACATAAGTTCTCAAATCCTGAACAGTTTGATCAACTCTTAAGGGCATATTTTCAGAGTGATAGTTCCCTGAGATAGATGACTTCCCAAAGGATACAGTAATGGATTTTTTGACATTTAGTTTCAGACCATGATTTCATCACCAATTATTTATTGGGAATAAACCTTCCTGCAGGATGGCTAAGTCATTTGGAGATTCAATGACTGCTCATAGCTTCCATTCATCTGCAAAGTTGTTTTTTACTTCAGAAGGGTAGATGCCAAACAGGAGAGGTCCCAGCACAGAAATCTGGTGGACTGCATTAGTTACTGGTCTCACTGTGACGGTAACATCCCCTAAATCAAGTTGGCAATCCAGTGGGTGACATGGGAGTTTATTTCCAGTTTATTTCACTTTTCTACAATGCCTGAGTGGGGAATTGTATCAAAAGCTTTGGTCAGGTCATAGTATGCTGTGTGCACCATTTTGCCTTCATCCACTGCTTTGGTGACCTTTACAAAAAAATCCATCTGGTTGAGTAAGCCTGACTTGCCCTTGAAGAAGAAGATATGTAGGAAGAGACTACACAAAAGGTAATACAAAAACTGAGAAGATAGAAGTTTTTAACTATAGATATGGATAGTAAGACACAAACAATGAAAATGTTTTTAGTCCCTTTAGTTTTATACACAGATCTAGCATATTTTTATCGGTACTTATGTATTATATCCAGATTCTGGGCAGGAGAAGCAGTTCATTCCCAAGGCCTTCTCCTGCCGGAATGTATCATATATAGGTCGGCAAGGTTTGGAAAATAAGTACACATGTACATGTGATTAATTATTTGCTTTCTTCAGAAAGCTGAAGTAGTCATCACCTGTCATATGTTTGAAGTTGCCGGGATTTACCATTTCATTGCTGTTCTTCATAAAATGCATACCGATGCAATCGTGCAAGACACGTTCTTCTGTTCACTTTGTAAGTGAACTGCTGTAATATTTAGAAATTGCTTGGAACTGCACAGACATACCTGAAACTGCTTGAGCCATGCCATATCAATGTGAGAAATTATTGGCTTTTCTCAGACAAGTAAACTATGGCCTGCCTGTCATACGATTGAAAAGTCCATCATTGTGTATGTAAACAGTGCTCCTCTGACAATGCATGCCTTTACAATCCACGTTCTTCAGCTCACTTTGTAAGTGAACTACTTTAATATTTCGACACCGTTTAAGTGCACATATATAACTGAGAGTTCTTGAGGCAAGTCATCCTGTTTCAGGACTGTCTCCCATTTTTTTTTTTGGGGGGGATGTACGACTGCGTACAGCATGACCCTTTGGGCTGTGGTTTCCCATGAAAATGCTCCCAGACATCCGATGAAGAAGGATTTGAAGGAAAACCTTTTTCACTGCTCTGCTTTTAATGTTTGCATTCAAATGTTTTATTAAATGCCTGTCAATGTTTTCCCAAGCAGAAAATGTGCTGTTCATGATGACACTGGCCTGAAAAGGCATACTTGAAATCTGGTTGCGATAATATGTAAGTACCTTTTTATCAACTAGAGGAGAAGCTGTGGATGATGATTCACATGATGTAGTGCAGCTGGTTTGGCCACAGATCCCTTGTCTGACTCTAATGACACCCCCACATTATAACTGCTGTTGTAGCATCATGTTGTATAATGTAGCACAAACCAGAAATTTCTTGCTGTAGGTCTCTGGCACATACTGCTGTGTGCCACCAAATGTATCCAATCAGCACAAGCTAGCCTTCAGAATTCTGTGTACATATCTGATTATGACCCATATCTGTAAGAGTGCAGTGCTATATGCCATCTATGTCATGGTCTAGGGGCTGTGGATGGGAGCCATCAGCTGCTGTTCCAAGACATAGCCTGCATCATCACCTGCAGCACTTGACAGTGGGCATCATTTTGAGTGGCTTGCTGCATACATTCATGGGATTGGCACACTGTGGATTTTATGGGTTACAATCTGTGCACCTACCAGTTAGATAACCCAGCAGAAGATCACGCTGCATTAAATGCTGATATAGGTCATACACGTGCCATATCTAAGAATCATGGGAACTGCCTGGATGGCACACAGATATGTCATATGTAATACACTGTACACTGTACCCAACTGGAAGTTAATGGAGTAGAAGCCCTTCGTGTTTGTATATTGGATGCCATGTAGAACAGTTTTGACTTCAATAGCAATCAGTCAGTTAGTGGTTTCAGAATGTCAGGGAAATGGATATGTCATCGAATGACCACATAGAGGTGTTGCTTGTTTCTAGTCTGTGTGGAAACCAGATATCTTCTTCCACATGCTAGAGATTATGCCAAGCAACTGGTATCAAATTTCAAAGGCTGCCACCTGAGAAGCTCCTAACATGCCCTACTGGATGCTGAAACGTCCCACTTGCAAAGATGGTTAATCCTTCACAAACCTTCATTTCCACTGAGATAGGCATTCCACACATCCTCCTTGATTCTGTGCGAGTGCAGCACATGCTTACTAACTCCTGTATGTAGTCTCTCCAGATGATGGTATGTTAGTCACTGGCTGACTGATTCTGAAGGTGATGGCATACAACATCATAGACAGTATCTCTGATAAAGCCACTAACCAATGCTTTTCTGCTAATGCTAATAGTACTCACAGAATTATAACACAAGTGAAGCTCCTGCACATCAAGAAATCTTGGCATATGGACTATATTATCACCAATGCTCAGAATGGCAATTTTATGCATTTCTTATTCATTCCAACAAGTTTGATTATTGTCATCTTTGTTAGACAGTTAGCTGCCATTAGCATGTTGACGTGTGTTTGCATGTGTTGTGTGATTATTTGATTATGATGCATACCATGCTAATTTCTGAGTAGTGCAGTTACACTGCATGTAAATAAATGAAAAAACTAGCAGGAAGGGTCCCAAGGAACACCAAACACAAACACGTTGAATAAAAACAAACTTTAATGCTGAATAAATCCAATAAATCCAATAGAATTGATGTATAAATCCAGTAAAATCGATGTGAGCGCTTTCGTTAAAACAATGTTAACTTCATCAGACAAGAATCAATGTGCACAGCTAATGTTTAAATATATTTTAAAACCTTCTAACACATTCTGATTGGACACAGATAACCAGCTGAACCATGAGTAAAATGAGTAGATGTAGTTAACCCTTTGCTAACTGTTATAACAACACTTCACTTTAAAAAATATGTACATACACTAAAAATAATTCTAAAAGCTGAATGTTTGTAAAAAACTGAATTAGCAAACCAGGTTAAACTATTAAAAAGTTGTTGTCAGTATCATAATAGTCAAACTTTAAAAATATTTTACAATTTAGGTAAAAACATTAAACTTTTTCTCATAAGGTTAATTTAACATAACATAAGTTTAATATGGAAGGGGCCGTCTTCCGAGCTTGATGAGTTTTTACAGTACCTCAATGCTACAACCACATTTTTGCGGTTCACTTGGGTAATTGATGTTACCCATATGAACTACTTGGATGTCCACTTGCTCAAAGATACACTTACTGGAAGATACGCTACAAGGATTCACAGAAAAGAAACCTACTCTAATTCTTTTCTGCATTACACCAGTTCCCACCCCAACCACCAGAAGAGGTCAGTGGTAACAGGGCAACTTGTCCGAGCCGCTCGTATGATCTCTGGGAAAGAGCATTTTACAGTTGAGTGTAGCAACTTGAAATCTATGTTTGAAAGGAGGGCTTATCTGGCAGAACTGGTCAATGAGTTCATTGATGAGGTCACACAGAAAAGAAAGATAAGCCATTTCTAGCCTATAGTTGGTGTCAATACCCTTGACAGCAGTCCACCTGCTATAGGGATGAATAGACCAGAGGAGAATATAAGCTCCTTCCTTAGATCTTTAACAGTCGCCTTTAATTCTGATTCTTACAACTCGAAGTTAATTTTTAGTAAAAACTGGGATATTTTAATGGAAGATAGAGACATCATAACTCACTTGGGAGATAAACCATTAATAACATGGAGAAGAGGTCCGAATTTAAAAGACCTCCTTAGAAAGGGACACAACAACACAATATCAAGCCAGTGTGGCATGTATAAGTGTGAGTCATGTAAATGGTGTCACAAGGTTAAAACTGACAATAGGTTTTCTATTAACAACATGGTCTTTTAAGTAAAAGGGAGGTACAATTGCTCTTCCAAAGCAGTTGTTTATGTGGCGACATGTGACCATTGCTTAGCGTTTTACGTAGGTAAAACGGAGAGAAAATTCAAGGCAAGGATATATGAACACAACTATGCCATCAGGAAAAATAACATAAATAATGCACTGGCTAGGCACATTCATGACAACAATAGTCACAGCTTCAGTTTTATGGCTATTGACCATGTTACTATTGGTGACAAGTTACCCTGGGGGCTCCAACTGGAGTTAAAAGAATTGAGATGGCAGATCCTCTTGCATGCAGATAAATGGCCTGGCATTAATGACAGGACAGCAGTTACCCCTGTCTTAAAACTAAAAGCCTTGGAAAGGAAGGAAATAGTACAAACTTAGCCATCCTGCACAAGCACCTTATGAGAAAAGTTTAATGTTTTTACCTAAATTGTAAAATATTTTTAAAGTTTGACTATTTTGATACTGACAACAACTTTTTAATAGTTCAACTTGGTATTCTAATTCGTTTTTTTACATTCAGCTTTTAGAATTATTTTTAGTGTATGTACATATTTTTTAAAGTGAAGTGTTGTTATAACAGTTAGCAAAGGGTTAACTACAGCTGCTCATTTTACTCATGGTTCAGCTGATTTGCTGTGTCCAATCAGAATGTGTTAGAAGTTTTTAAAATATATTTAAACATTGGTTGTGCACATTGACTCTTGTCTGATGAAGTTAACATTGTTTTACGGAAAGTGCTCACGTTGATTTTACTGGATTTATACATCAATTCTATTGGATTTATTGGATTTATTCAGCATTAAAGTTTGCTTTTATTCAACATTTTTGTGTTTGGTGTTCCTTGGGACCCTTCCTGCCAGTTTTTTTATTTAGTTACACTGCATGTGCCTGTGAACTATGCCCTCCATGCAGTTCACACCATGCTATATCATGTAATGGTGTGTGCTGTTTGTTTTAGAATCCCTCCTTTGACTTCTGTCTTTGAAATTTCTACAACTGCTCTTTTGTTTGGAATGCTGATACAGTACCAAAAGAAGTATAACATTTGTACCACCTTACTTGTGTTGTATTAAATGTCCAGAGTTTGAAACTTTCTTCATCCAGTGTAATCTGACACAAACTATGGTGTGTGTAGTACTAGAAAGAAGTTAGCAGCCAGCGTTACTGAAAGCACCTCTTCAACTGTAAGAGTTGTCAATGTTCTCTTCTAATCATTCAAATCAGATGTTGTAGATCAGTACAAATACAGATCTAGTTTTTTATCAGGAAAAAGTGCCCATATTATTGAGTGGAAGCCCTTACTGTTGATGTACTTGTTAATGACATGTCTGATTTCCATTCTTCTGAATTCCTGATGTGTTCAACCCCTGAGAGCTCATTAACTTTCCTGGGATAATATAGCACTGGCATAGTCAGACCTATTTTTTATGTGATAATCATCTCACAAGCTTTCTCACTCTGTAAATTATTCAGCACAGTTATGCAAGATATTATTGTTGTAGCTCTGCACAACTGTTTGTGATGTCTCTATAACTGTGTGATTGTTGCTACGCACTAGTATTTTGTTGCTGTACACATGCACTATAATTACATTAACATTTGTTTACCTTTCCTAGCTTCTCATAAGCAAATGTCCCAAAATATTCTGAGAATTAAGTTCTTTAATTATATACCTCCATTAGCTCTCATTCATAAACTTACCCCTGCATTTTTGCTAATCTTCCCTACTCTACTTTCAGTCATTCCTCTCTCCCAAATACACTTACCTTTGGGATGGTGTATCCACAAAATAGTGCTTCCTTTTTTGTAGCATGAGGTACCGCAAATGGAACTATATTTGCAAAACGCTGGATTTCATTCATAACAGCAAGTGTGTATGGCATTCTCAGTCTGTCCTCATAGTGCAGGTTTTCCTTGCCATCAAGTGTGGATTTTATTTCCTTGTAGCACGTGGCTGCAATGAGATATCCATAGTTGTCACTTGGTCATGAAGGAAAACTTAATTCACTTATTCAGACTTGTTTGTCCCAGTACAGATTATATCAAACTGCAAGAACAATGTTAACTTTGTTATTCATTTATTTATTTAATTAATTATTATTTATTATGTATTAACATTTATTGACTGGGAACGTCCACTGGGTCAGAGACCCATTTTCAGTGGTGACCCAGGGAGAAAAGCTCCACAAGCAAAATACAAAGGAACACAATAATTAAACACAATGTAACAATGTACAATGCAACAATGTTACTGATATAACAGGAAGAAAAAGGCATAGAATATATACACACACGCAGAAGATATGACAGGTCAAAAATAAACAAGAATTTCTTTAATTCTGATTCTTACAACTTGAAGTTAATTTTTAGTAAAAACGGGGATATTTTAATGGAAGATAGAGACATCATAACTCACTTGGGAGATAAACCATTAATAACATACAAAAGAGGTCTGAATTTAAAAGACCTCCTTAGAAAGGGACACAACAACACAATATCAAGTCAGTGTGTTACATCATTGTTATCCTGCTGATTATTCATACAACAATCAATACATACAAGCAAGTTTTACAAATAAGATAATAATGCACAGGTGTGTATATGGCATTATAAATAAAACAATAATTGTAAGGTCACTCAAAATTCTAGATATTCTTTATATCACTTTTATTCATCACTAGAACAGCAAGGACATGTACTGTCTGGCCATACCTTGGACTTTTCTTCTGATTCAGCCTCAGGTAAACTCACAATAGCATGCACTCACTGTACACCACATTATCAAAAGTTCTTCCATCAAATGCTGCTCATATGCAAGAAACATCATATAGTAAAAAGTGTTTAAAACTTAATCAGGAAAGTATTGTGAATTTTTTATTTGGGTAGGAGTTTCCCACACTCCTCTTACATTTAATCATATCAGGACCACTGCACCGTAGGGTAGATGGGACCCCCATGCTGACCACAACCCCATCAACATGACAACCTTTCAGGCCAAGTTGCAGGTTTCAAAAATTAGCCAGATTACATTATGTTATATCTGTCTAATAGCAGAAAGAAACAGCTAATCTGGTCTGCTGTTGTAATGAATTTAATATTCTATCCCCCTGTAAGTCCTCCTTTTATTTTTTTACCCTTCCTCTTTCTGCCTTCCTGACAGAATCTGTGACTTCCATTTCCTTCATCCATTATGGTAGTGTACAACATGGGTCTACAACCTTATCCATGAAGGAATGTTTTCATGGAGTCCTTAGAGCAGTTGTTTTTATAGTCGGAAGCACTGTCCCTCTCTGTCTTTCTTAGTTATGGTAAACCTTCCGCATCTCCCAAACATGTTCTTGTGTACCCGTGCTGTCTTCACTTTCAGCTTGCCCTATACTGCCTTTAGTGAGGAGAATCCTAGTATCTTTAATCTCTGGTCATACCCTTTCCCTTCTATCCCTTTCACTCTTCTGCTTGCTTTCCTCTCCACTCTTTCCAGTAGCCTTATGTTTTATTTCCTTTTTACAGCATCTAGAATGGCATGGAGTATGTAAGGTGTGGCTTTACCAGGACTAAATGGCATACTGTTTGCTGCTGCCCATACCATCTTACTTTGCTCCAGCTGTTATCTACAGTTTCTTAGTCCTTTCCTGTTGTTTTTCCTACCAATTACACTTCTCCCAGCTGATGCTTCACATCACAGTTACTATAGTATAGATGCAATACTTGGCATTTGTCTATCCTAAACCTCAGCTGCCATTTCTCATCCCACCTGGAGAGCTTTTCAGATCCTTCCTTACATGCTTCCCCTATCCTCTTATACTGCAGTTATCTATGATTTGTCCACAAAGAAGCTGATCTGGTTTGTGATCTCTCACATATGTCTGAAATTAACACACTGATTAGTTATGGACCTAGCACAGACCTCTGCAGTAATTAAGTAGTTTGTTCCATTATTTCTCCAACATGTTATCATAATGTTGTATCCTCCCTTACAGTCATGGTACATTCCATTCCCTCATTCTCAATCCTTCTCCAGCTCCCTCCAGTTATCCTATCAGCCACCTGTATATGCTGCAGGTTCAAATACCTTGTGCAGATATCCTATATCTGCTGATTTTGTATTCTCAATGTTTTTTATAATCTAAATAGAAATCTGGATCAGGTGTGACTTGCACTTCTTTCTGAACAGAGGATCATGTATTTCTTTTTGTTCTGGAGTTTGTTGTCCTCTAGTAAAGCAACCAATCTTTTTCTCAGTATTTTCTCCATAACTTACCTTGATACTGCTTTAAGCTAATTGGCCCCTCTATCCCCATATTTTTAATTCTCCATCACTTGTACAATGATATCCTTATTGCTGTTTCCCAGTCTCTAAGCATTTCTGTGTTGCCAAATGATCTATTGAATAACTTAGGGAGATCAGCCAGCTCACTGGTCAAATTCCTGAGGATCCCTGAAGCCAGTCCTTCTGGCCTCTATGCATTGTTCTCCATTAGAATAGCCAATTTTATTTCCTGTCTATCCAGGAATCCATCCATAGCTCTACCTAGTAAGGCATGCTGGAGCTTTTCTCCCTGAGCCTCCTCTGAAAATGGGCCTGAGTGCCCAGTCAGACCATATTGGTAAACAAAAGACAATAGATAAATAAATAAATAAAGCATGCCATGGTCTCCCTCCTTCATTCAGACTGAGGTAAGGTATTCATTCCTTATTTCTCTTGGTTGCATGTCTTCTCTACCCTCCTAATTTAGCTTAGCCAGATGATTTCCTTTATTCTTTTTTTTTTTCACAATGTATCTAGAAAGTATTTCCTTCCCTTCTTAATCCATTTTACAACTTCTTTTTGACTTGCACCTTTGCTATTGTCACCTTCTTTGCTGCCCTCATATTCTTCTCATTCTGCTTTACCCCCCACCTCCCTGGCCCCCTGTCATCTGCCCCTTTGTGTCCTGTCTTTTACACTAATCACTAGTCTCACCCTTATTTGTAATCACATTGGTTTTCTTTTTTTCTGATTTTTCCTGTATGTATGTATGCATGGTGCCCTCATAGGCCATTTCTGTCTGTCATTCCTAAATAGATTACAACCTGACATCTCCATGCCCTGCCCAGTCATACAACTGACCTATGTTTCTTTGCTATAAGCAGTGTCCAACTCCCTGTTCTACAGTTTCTACGTGCCACTTCTCCACATGCCTTCCCAGATTGCTTGCATTGCATAGTAATATTATCCAGCTCTGCTCAGAGTTTTTCTTGCATATTTCTTTGCTGTTTCTTTAGCTGCATCTCACTTAATGCTCAAATATCTGCTCCGCTCTACTGTGACACCCGCTTCCATCTTACTTTAAAGGTATGAGCATCAGGCTGTACCTTTCCAATGTTGCTTTAAGTATAACCATCCCTTCTGGAGTATGATGGAGCCTGTTCTGGATGCAGAGTTGGTCTCTGTACCTTCTGGGCTATGGTGGTGACTGTCTTGGATTTAGAGTTGGTATCTGTTCCTTTGGGGCCAGGATAGATTCTGTTCCAAATACAGAGTTGGTTTCTTTGCCAAATATTCTCATGCCTTAGCAGTGCCAAACTCTTTTCCCTTCCCCACAGCCATAGCCAGTAACACTCTCTATTCCTGTCCTTGTATAGTGAGCCAGACATCGGTAAAGGCAGCACATTGAAATGGCTACCTCCATTTCCCTGTCCTGGGACTGGTTTGCCACCAATCTAATCTGCATAGCATATGTCTGGCCCTCCCCCTGGGACCTTCAGCCAACTGATAGCTTTCCTTCACTCACAACTTCTGGTTCCACCAAAGGACAACTACTTGGTACTCCACACCAACTTTCTCCATTGATTCATTCCCATTTACAAGTTCTGCTGTTTTAGGATTTCTTAGGCTTATCCCTGCAGCTATATGCAGTTATATACCCTGACTTCTCTGAAATACCCCCCAACTCATCCAGGGCCGCCCCCGATCCCATACTGTACTACCTATAATTGTCTCCATTTATTTCCAAATAACATTTAAAGATCCATGTCTGTATGTAGTTCTCATAATATAACTCCACTGGGATCCCACTGACAATATCAAAAGTCAACAGCAGTAAACAGCTGAGGATCAAAATGAAAAGTCAGAAATACTTCAATGCTGATTTTATTACAGATGGACTGAAATCATAGGTTCATAGGTTCACAGGTTTATACTAGGCTATCTGCCCTAAGGCATTTATAAGCCTAGCCCAAATTTTTGTGGCTTACGCCACCCCTTATATGAAAAAATACTGTGCCCATTAGTTTGTTGTGCCTCTGTCCAGCAGTGACACAGAGATGATTCCTGGGGTAAACCTACGATCTCCCATCCACAGGTCAAGATTTCTCTTGAACAGAGCCAGCGAGGTGCTCTGCCTCACATGGACCGGGACTCTATTCCACAGAATAGGGAGTCTCTGAGTGATAAATCTATCCCTCCAGCACGTCCTATTTATATCAGTGCTAAGGTTTAAGTCGCTTGCTCTAGTGGTTTTGGTGGATTTGGATTTTTTGAGGTGGAGCATGTCCATTAATTCCGGGTTGGACATGGCCTTGTATGTCAGGCACATGTCACCTCTGAGCAGACGGTATGCAACTGAATAGAGCTGGAGTTTCTTCAATCTGGCAGCATATGACAGATTTTGGAGTCCCTTTATCCTTTTGGTGAGGAACTTTTGGGGTCTCTCCAATTGCTGCAGATGTCGGGCGAGATACATCCCGAATGGGGCATTGTACTCGATCATTGGTCTGATAAGTGAAGAGTACAGGGGAACAATGACCTCACTAGATCTGGATGTGAATCCCTTCATGATCAGGTGGGCAATGTAGAAGGTCTTTCTAACCACTTTAGCAACGTGAGTGTCAAAGAAAGGCCACTGTCAACCTGGGTCCCCAGGTCCCTGATAACCTCTTCTGTGCTTAGTGGATTGCCACCTATATGGTAGCTTGGGGTTACCTTGTTTTTCCCGAAGGGTATGACTATACAATTTTGGCGTTTAACTTCAGGCCATGGCTCTGGCACCAGCTATCTGTTTCCGTGAGTCCCTTCTGAAGGATATCCATGTCCGATGCACTTTCCACTATGGCGCCCAGTTTGCAGTCGTCTGCAAACTTTGTCAGCCAAAGTCCTCCCATGTTGGCCTGTACTTCTGAGAAGTAGATGCCGAACAATAGGGGCCAAGGACCGAGCCCTGTGGGACACCACTTGTGACCGGCTTGGAGTCTGACATAGCGCCAGCAACTCTAACCCTGTGGGTTCTGTCCTTAAGCCAGTTTGCAACCCATCTTGTGACATATGGGTTTACATTTAAGCTGGTAAGTTTTTCTACAATACCCGAGTGGGGTATTGTGTCGAAAGCCTTTGCAAGGTCAAGGTAGGCTGTATGGACTGCCTTTCCCTCATCAATGGCCTTGGTGACTGTTTCAAAGAAGTCGACCAAGATCAAAAGGCATGATCTTCCCTTGACGAAGACAAACTGGGTTGGGTCCAATGTCTGCAAGTCCCCTATATCTTTGTTTATGAGCTCCATTATGATCCTCTCCATAGCTTTGCAGACTAGACTTGTTAAGCTTATGGGGCGGTAATTACCAGGGTCCGTAGAGGCACCGCCTTTGTGGAGTGGGACCACAGATGCCGTACGCCACTCCTTGGGCACGTATCCTGTGGTAAGGCTGAGATTAAACAGCTGCCTTATGTGCGGGTTTAATTCCTCATTTAGCTCGTGTAGCACACAGCCGGGGACACCATCCAGTCCCATTGATGCTGCGTTTTTAGCTTTAGAGAGAGCAGCTTTCACCTGCGCATTTGAGATGTCTGGGAGGCTACACTCCGCTGGGATAGTTATCTCTCCTTTAGGGGGGGAGAGGGGGGTGAGGTATGCACTGAACCTGTCTGCCAGTATGTTGGCAATGTCTGTGGGTTCAGTGATTTTTGTATCATTTTGGACTAATTCTGAGCATATCTGGGAGTTTCCATCCAGGTTCCTAACATTGCTGAAAAAGGCCTTATGATTGTCCTTTGAATCCATGGCAATTTTTCTCTCAAAATTGGCCTTAGTTGATTTTATGAGTGCTCGTATTTTTTTACTAATAATGATCAGGGGTGACTTCCCTTTTATGGATTTTGTTCTATCATGTAATAGCTTTCTCCTCTTATTGTAAAGTTTGTTATTGGCTGGGGTCCACCAGACTGGACGTTTGCCCTTTGTGGAAAGAGTCTTGGTTTTATTTGGGATTGCCTGATCCATGCAGTCCTGGAGGTGTTCATAGAAGGCATTTGTAAGGGCTTCCACAGCTTGGGTTGTGGTTTCCACTGGCTCAGGGGCCTTGAAGGATACCACACCAGTCTTGAGTAGTGTGAAGTTTGCTTTAGAGAAGTTCTTCACTGTGGTCTTTTGTTTGGGGTGGGGGCGGGATGTGGATTTCCAGTGAGATTAGTTTATGATCAGATCTCACCAATGAGGGATATACTTCCGGTGTGGAGCATTTTGTCCCCATGTTTGTGATAATGAGATCTAGTATATTTTCTCCTCTCGTGGGAACAGTGACTAGCTGTTCCATGGCATTTGAATTTATGAACTCCAGGAACCATTGGGCTAGAAAGTTAGGGCTTGAGTAATGCTCCCAGTCTATATTCGGGTAGTTGAAGTCACCCAATATGATGGTGTTTTGAGATACATTTATACCCTCCAGTGTCTTCAGGAAGGCTGTGTGGGGTTCCTGAGTTTGAGAGGGTGGCCTGTAGCATGCTACAATTTCTAGAGCAGTTTTGCCTATGGTTAGTTGCACCTGGATGGTTTCCGAAGCTTCGTGCGTTGCCACCAACCTGGAGGTGTGGGTATCCTTTATGAATATGGATACACCCTCTCCTTTTGTGGTGTGGTCCGGGTTTTGGGGCCGGAACGCATGATATGAGGTAAAACCTAATAGTGCCAGGGTGCTCTCAGGAGCCTTGAACCAGGTTTCAGTTACAGCACAGACATCGATGTTCTCCATACTGAGAAGGGCCTCGAGTGCATGCATTTTGAGATTTAGACTTCTGGCATTGAGCAGCATTACCCTAAGTTTCTTCCCATTTTTGTTTTCTAGGGTGGTAGGTTTAGAATTTGAGCCTTGCCTAAAAAAGGCACTATGGGGGTGGCAAGAGCCTTAGCCATAACTCTTTTGTTTTCTGCAAGGGGACAGATCTCAGTAACCTCAACTCCTGAACATTTAACATACATCAGAGATTTACTGTTTTTACTTCTTGGAGTATTAGTTTGCTTTATAGTTTATTGTTTGGTATTTTTTTGTTACTTTATGATTAGTTGTAATGGGTTTATTTTATATCTGTACAAATTAATTGTTTTGCCTTGTTTTCTGTTTTTTTTCACTACTTTTAAGATGCATATCATCTCAGATTGTTTTCTGGTAACAGCTTTTATGCTATAATCTGACTTTGTTTATTAGTACATGTTAGTGAGATCCTATGCACACATATGTTAAGACTTTTCAGAAATTCTTTAAATAAGTGAATGGGGTATCATTTGTATGGGTGCTGATACATATCTGTATATACACTCACACATAAGCTTGTATATTGTGTACATGAATGTATTTGCAGTTGTCCACCATCTACAGACAACACGAAACACTCCAATTTTTGTATACATAATTGTATATTATTTTGACCTTACATGATAAACTGCTCATGGTTTTCAGGTTATCTGTCTTATAGGCACATTTTGAGGGATTGCACAAATGGATAATAAAAATGCAGGTGTACAGCCTCACTCCGATACTTAGATGTCCATGTAATATCTGCTTGCTTAAAGTCAGCATTGCCTGTACTCTCATAACATATGCAGATGGCTGGCTGTAATGAACAGAATCCAACAGAAGCAAATACAAGTTAGGATAGGTGGGCATCTCCTCATGAATAGGTAGGCTGATGAATACACATTCTATGTTTCTGATTTAAAGCCTTTGTGTTTGAACAGTTGCTGGCATGTCAACAATAATGACTTAAACATATAAGATTAATAGTGTTGTTTCTGTATAAGCAGCACTGGAAGAAATAAAATAAATAAGTTGATTCATAAACAGGAAATATCACTTTCTGCAATAAAGATCTGGCCACAGAATGTCATTAACACCTGTAGTTTGAGGTCAGTTCACTTACAGTTGCTCATCACTGCTTTCTGGTAGGCACAGCAGAACTTCAGAACTGGCTTCTGCTGTGGTAAAGAGAATCCACAGTGGTGTTTCCCCCATACTCCTCATATTAATTTACATTTGGGGTGCACTGAAAGTGAAAATGGAAGGTATGTAGTAACTTAAAATATGACATACTGCTTAGCCCAGTAATGTGGCATAGATGGATAACACACTAATTAAGATCCAGAAGAATTGGACTAATTTGCAAAACCTGGAGCTGAATGAACCCATGGAGAGAAGTGGAGTTTGGGGCTACTCTCAGCTCACCCATCTTGGTGAGAATCTCCTAGACTGACTTGAGGCAGAGGTTGAAGAATACTCCAACAGCATGATGGGTTAGGACATGTACACTGATTCACAAGCAATGTGGTAGCACTGTAGCCTGATTATGTTGCATTCAACAAAGTGTGCAAATGCCATTGGGCCAGCATTCTGGAGTTTGCTTTGGTGCCACATACCTCGGGATTAGGTGAGGTTGGGCCATCACAGAAAACTTTAGATGATTTTTGCGGTGATAAGTCTTCTTCAGTGTCAAGATACAACTGGGCCTGTCATTAACAAGAGACACTGATGGTCAGCTGATAAGGGGAAAAACATGAATAAAAAAGGCGCGTGTACATATGTTCTTAGGCTTATACTGAGCTTACAGCTGAAGGGCCATCAAAAAGCTTATCTGCAATACCCTTAGTAATGAGAGTGTATTAGGTACCGATGGTAGGAAAATTATTTCCATGTACTGCAGGCAGGACATTATGGTCTCATAAAATTGCCAAGTCTAATTTTGAAAGTAGATGAAGTGTTACTTTATTTCATATGTAGAGGGAGTTTATTCTAAAGACAGGGAATTTGGTGTGTTAGGAAACGGTTGTGCCAGCGGGTGTTGTTGATCTTGAAGAGTAGCAGAGTTTTTTAGCATGAAAGTTTGAAAGCTCATTGGTTCTACACAAATGGAGGATGTCAGAAAAAGAAGGGACACTGTGCTCTAAAGGCTAAACTGAGACCAGTATTAGAAGTCTGTATTAGATCAATTAGAGGGATATGGATTTTAGCCTTTTGGCTTAAAGGAGACACCGTGAGGTGTCTGTACTAGACCAGTTAGAAGAATAGGGCTTTTAGCCTTTTGGGGTAGCTTAGATTGTGTAGTTTAGAAATATGTCTTTTTCAGAAACCTTTGGTGCTTTTCAAGCTGGTCTACATGTTTTATGTAGTTGAGGTACAAACCAAAAAGGGTATTTTACTCAAGGATAGTATGATATGAGGGGCAGATAGGAGGATAAAGACTGAATGGGAATTAGAGAAGATGGCCCTACAGGTCAACCTAGCAATGACAAAGGACTTCTTATCTACAATGCAGGCATGATGACCCAAAGAAAGATGATCAATATAGGTGTCAAGCCATCGATTTGTGAATCTGTTTTGGGAGGAGATACCAGCATTGTGGTTAGAGGAGATGGTAATGCCTTTTCCAAAGGTAACTGTACTGCATTTGTTGGTATTTAAGATAAGATTTTCACTGATACACCATGGATTTGGTTTGGTCTAGGCTTTCCTGGAGTATCTGAACGCCTGAGGGAGATTTGATCATCATCATCATCATCTTTCAGCTGTTCCCGTTAGAGGTCACCAGAGTGGATCATCTGCTTCCATTTCTTCCTGTCCTCTACATCTTGCTCTGTCACACCAACCACCTGCATGTCCTCTCTCACCATATCCATAAACCTTATCTTAGGCCTTCCTCTTTTCCTGTTACCTGGTAGTTTCATCTTTAGCATCTTTTTCCCAATATACTCAGCATCCCTCCTCAGCACATGACCAAACCAATGTAATCTTGCCTCTCTGGCTTTGTTTCCAAACCTTCCAACCTGGGCTGACCCTCTAATATACTTATTCCTAATCCTGTCCACCCTTGTCACACCCAGTGTAAATCTTAACATCTTTAACTCTGCCACATCCAGTTCTAACTCCTGCCTTTTTGTCAATATCAGTGTCTCCAATCCATATAACATAGCTGGTCTCACTGCCCTTCCCTTTCACTCTTACTTGTACTCGTCTGTCACAAATCACTCCTGACACTCTTCTCCACCCAGTCCATCCTGCCTGTACTCTCTTCTTCACCTCTCTTCCACACTCACCATTACTCTGAACTATTGATCCCAAGTATTTAAACTCATCCACCTTCACCACCTCTACTCCATCCATCCTCACCATTCTTCTATCCTCCCTCTCATTCACACACATATATTCTGTCTTAGTCCTGCTGACCTTTATTCCTTTTCTCTCTAGAGCATATCTCCATCTCTCCAGGGTCTCCTCCACCTGTTCCCTACTCTCACTACAGATCATAATGTCATCTGCAAACATCCTAGTCCTGATCTCATCTGTCAACCTGTCCATCACAATAGCAAATAAGAAAGGGCTCAGAGCTGATCCTTGATGTAATCCCACCTCCACCTTAAATGCATCCGTCACTCCCACCGCAGACCTCACCGCTGTCACACTATCCTCGTACATATCCTGTACCACTCTTACATACTTCTCTGACACTCCCGACTTCTTCATACAATACTGCAACTCCTCTCTAGGCACCCTGTCATATGCTTTCTCTAAGTCTACAAAAACACATTGCAACTCCTTCTAACCTTCTCTGTACTTCTCCATCAACGCTCTCAGAGCAAACATCGCATCTGTAGTGCTCTTTCCCGGCATGGAACCATACTGCTGATCACTAATCATCACGTCCCTTCTTAACCTAGCTTCCACTACTCTTTCCCATAACTTCATGCTGTGACTGATCAATTTAATCCCTCTGTAGTTACTACAGCTTTGCACATCACCCTTAATGGCACTTAATTTGCAGTCATCAGCAGAAGTAGCCACAGTTGTTTGACATCTGGTTTCACTGTTGAAAGGATGTTGCCAGACAGCAGAGGGGTTCTGGCACTGAGGCCTGTGGTACCCCACAGGTGACACTTTTCTGATCAGAGGAGGTACCCTCTTCTTTAACAATATGGGTTATGTTGGAAAGACAGTTTGCTACCCAGAGGACTGCATATGAGTTAATGCTAAGTTAGGGGAGTTTATCTATGATACCAGCACATATGACAGAGCCAGAGGCCTTGGCAAGGTCAAAGTAAAAAGTATGGACTGTCAGACACTCATCCAGGTCTTCAATAAACTTTTAAAAAAATGTACTATGTTTAATACGTAGGACCTTTCATTTACAAATCCAAGTAGACTTGAGTCAAGGGTTTGAATGTTATTTATGTCACTGTTTATCAACTCAGCAATTATGTACTCCATATTTTTACAAATAATATTTATGAGGCTAATAGGTCTATAGTTTCTGGGGTACATTATGGTGCTGTATTTGAGCATTGTTACCACTATGGCTATTCTTAATGTTTCAAGGATATATCTTGTGGAGTGATTTAAACTGAAGAGAAGATATAAGTAGTCAGTTTGGGGAATTATCAGGTTTCTCAAAGCTAGAACTTTGATTTTGGATAGTTTTGCAGATATACGTTGTTCAGTGAGATTTTGAGGTGGGGTGGTGTGGGATACTTGGTAGTGGGGTGAACATTTCGTTAAGCTGGGGTCATGAAATTAACACTGGCTTCATCTGTGAGGATATTGGCCAAAACTCTGGAAGAGAGTGGGAGACATCATTTGAGATGCTTGGTACAGTAATGGACATAATTTCTAAGATGTGTAATGCAACTGAAAAATGCCCCAAGCTTGTCTTCAGAGTTAGTAGTAACTCTTGAGTTCATACCTGGCCTTACACTCCTTGTTGGATGCTTAAGAGTTTTAGTTAACAGTTTTAAGTCCCTTTTAAACTAGGAGATGGAGAAAATGTTACAGATAACATCATTTATAGTTGTTAGGAAGTTCAGTAAATAGGAAGACGTCTGTTTTGAAGTAATCACAAAATACTGGAGGGATTTTGGGGGTTATAAAGTATGCTTTTAGGAAGATGGCTACTCAGTGAAGTCACATGCACTGCCCGGTTAGAGATGAATAGGAATCAATATCTCTCTGCTTCTTCTCTCACCAGGAGCATAACAGTAGCACCATTCTCAAGAAGGCTTCTAGGAAGCAATAGGCAGGTCCTCTAGTGATCACTAGTTTCATTATAAATGTGGTAGATTTTAAAAGAAAGTGGAAAAAAGGGGATTGATATTATAACGACTGCAGTGTGCTCCTTTGGGGTTGGAAGATGTGAAAGGGAGGAAGGTTATCTTGAGTTTTATTACTGTAAGTGGACAACCTTCCTAATATGATGCTGTAAAGTTTTTGAAGTCAAATTTACATAACAGGCGAGCAACTCAAATGGAATGGGTTTAAAAAAACAATGGCAGGTTTATGTCACTCTAATGGGAGTGTTTTCATAATTTAATTTTTACAGTTTCTAAAGTCAAATTTATATAAGGAGCAGAAAACTCAAAGCAGATGTTGTATTTACAAGGACAAGAGCAACAGTGTGGGCAGGGTGGGAAAAAAATCAAAAAGTGGTCATGCAGCAGCTTTACCTGCAACTCACAAAGATTAAATTTTGTCCTGACCTGCTTACCATAAAAAGTCACTTCTCAGCTTTCACTCAAAGGGTACAAGGGATACCACAAAAAGTGTTTGCTAACTGGCCCTATCCAAGAATTTTTTTTTACTAACAATAAAAAAAAAATAAAGTAAAACAATGAATTTAAAGTAAAACAAACTGCAATAAAACAAGAAAAAATGTCACTCTGCAAATACACTAAGAAATTCAAAATTGTCACCGAGCATCTTTACCTTGTAACTCACATATATTATTCACATAATAGGTACAGTTTGCTTTTAAAAGAAAGCAAAGTTGTTGAATGTTTTGTTGAACCCTTTAAAACCATGATACCTTTTTAACAAAAAATTAATTTCTCCCAGCTATACTGTATTATTTAATCCAGTTGGTCTCTCCCTACAGTATTGCATCTACAACTTACAGTTTTACTTCCAGGACAACAATGGGATTCTATTATTAAATGCTCAACTATTCTGTCTTCCTATTTACTTCCCTGCTATAGAACAAAAAACAAAACTTAGAAAAACAAAAAATGAAGCGAAAAATGTCATCAAGCACCAGTTTATTACAAATGTTAAGCATTTTTATGTGTGTAGATGCTTATATGTGTATAACTTTATATTAGATGTATGTATTGTTTTAAGGATTAATTGAGGGGTGGATTTTTTAGTCGTGACTTAATTGCTGTAGGTCAGCTTAATTGTGATTTTAAACTATGTTCTGAAGAAGTTTGACTTTGTTCTTACAAAAGCGCTCAACATTTGGAATAAACTAGTGCTTGGTGACATTTTTTGCTTCTTTTTTTTGTACTTCCCTGCTATGAATAAACAACAATGCAGTATTTAAAATATTTTAAATTAACTGTTTCTCTCCACTAGAGCAGTACATTACTGTACTGTGGTCCTTTCACTTTCAAAAAAACTTTTGTCCCACCCTGGAAAAGCTTGCCGCATTCTCCAATTCACTGATGTCATAAGGCCACTGAATACAGGTAGTTTTCTGGTCATTTCCCTCCCCAAACTGATATCACCATACATCCTAAAAACCCACACATGCTGTGATGTCACAGCTCCCTGCTCCTTCCCCCTACTCATACAGAAAGTAAAGGTTAGAACAAGGAAACAGTACATGAGACAAGTCTCCTGTTGTGAGGTGTCAACCACAGCAGGTAACAGCTCAAATTACGCTTAGCACTTTGACAGTCAAAGTAGTACAATTCAGGCTTCACAAAAGACTCCAGTTTAGCCATTGTAAAAAAGAAGCAGCAGTAAAAAGCACTTTGAAAGGCTGTTTTGTGGCACTTGCACTGTTTGTGTTTTAAGTAGTCATTGAATGGCATGAAATGTTACTTAGTGAAAGACAGTGTATGCATGTAAAATCAATGCAGTGACAGGAGTTGTAAGAAGAAAGAGGCCTGTGTGATGTAATTTTTTACAGGCAAGCACTGCATTGTGGGATACCTAGAGGCAGACTAAACAATCAGAATTAGCCCAAGATGTCAGAACTCATGTGGTCAGGCTCAGGAATTATGTATAAAAATATTTAAAAACCTGTAAATATTCCAGAGTGGTGTTAAAATGTAGGAAACACCAAACCATGGTGAAATAAACATGTTTTTTTTTTTGAGTCTGTGAGTGCAGTTCTCCTTTAAATGAAATATAGGGCTGGGATTCAGAAACGAACAGTATAACACATTAGGCAATGTATGTGGTACAGCAGTGTATAGGGCAGGGCTGAATTCAGAGACACATGCAGTGTTTGTTGCATAACCATGCAAAATTGAGTCGTCTGCATCATATGCTATTGATCATATAATGACAAGGAAATGAGCAATATTATAGTAATAAGTCCAACTGTGAATGCAAATGAAGGTAAACAAACCCATGGGTTCAGAAGCATAAGCTGCATCATGCTAGGCCATTATTCACTATGAGTGGTCACATGCATGGTCTGTACAATTCCCAGATGCGCTGATCATGAGTCTGGGAAGCCGAGCGACATGGCTGTTCACATTATATGATTATGGCAGTATAATGACATGGTAAAGAATAACATTAATTAAAATGAGAGTCTTCATGTATGCAAATAAAGGAAAATAAGATGGTGGAACAATTCAGAAACATGTAACGTCTGCAATGTGAATTGCCAATACCAATGAGTTTGACTTCAATAGAATTCCTGTGTTAATCCAGGGGTTAAAACAGGTTTAGCACATATTAATATATGCAGCAGGTGATTGATGTACTTGATAGCCATAATGGTGCTTGCTGTTCCTCTCTGAGGAGCTGTGTCATCTGACTATCCTTAACATTTCATGGCCTTCACGGCACCAACATTTTAGACTAGTAGCATGTGGCTAGGACATCATACAGGAGACTGGTAGATATATGAGGGTGAATGCTGCAGGCAAAGACGACACCAAAAATATTGAAAATAGACTTTACTTAAGTAAAGTCTATTTTCAATATATTTGGTGTTATCTTTGCCTGCAGCATTTGCCGTCGTGTGTTACTTGGTTTGTGTATTCAGACTGGTAGATATGTGTTCCCCTTGTCTGCAGCCCCCTTGGGAGTCATGGAGCACCTCTTCCAGTGGATAATAAGGCATGACCTCTCCCAGTGGATACTAAGATATGAGAGGCTTTACATATATTAGCTGTGGGGATGTTTCAGTGACCCACTGGGGACACAGTGGGGGGAATGCCAGGTGTCTTCCTCTGCAATACTTTATTGGTTTCTCAATGCCATGCAATAAGATGGTAGGGGATTACATGTGCTTCCCACATACCAGTGACGAGAGTGCTGACACCATGCCTGATGACTATGGCATAGCCCATTTCCTTGAAATGCTATGGACTATTGACTGCACTCACATTGAAATAATGGCTCCACTTGTTGAGCTAGGAAGGAGGTATGTGAACCGTGAAGGTTATCACTATGTCATCTGCCAGGTGATATACAATGCATGCAGTATTATGTGCAATGCATCTGCAGACCACCCAGGCATCTACCATGACTGCTGCATATGGTACACATGTGATTTGCATCAAAGGTTTGAGAGGAGGTGACATTCTCTATGGGGCATCTTATTGGTGATACTGGATATACACAGGAGCCATGGTGATAACACCTATCACAAATGCGCAAACTATGATAGATCATGGGTACAGCTATGCTGTATCACAAACTTGGGTTATTGTGGAGTATGTGTTTGGGCTGCTTTCACTTCCTGACTACACTGGGTGAAGCTCTGTTTTTTTAATTTCTCCAAGTCTTTTGAGTTTCTAACACCATGATGGGAACGGACCCCATTCCTAAGTCAAAGCATGATTAAAGTTCATGAAATTAGTATTATTCCAATCTTTGATGTTATAAGTTTTCCATATTGTTATTCCATACTCAAGTTCGGGTCTAATGTAAATAAACAAGCAACAACTTCATAACTTCTGATTTCCTAGACTTTATAAATGTTTTTGAACAACCTATAGTTCTATAACTATCATTAACCAATTGATTGATATGATTAGAAAAAAACTAAAGCTGGATCCACCCATATGCCCAGGTCATTAAATGAATATACAGTTTCAATCACTGTGTACTGTATTAAATATTCACCTTTCAATTTATGTCGCTCAAATCTCATATGCTTAGTTTATGATATATGTATCAACATATTATTTTCATGTGCCAAAATGGTCAATTTAGTAAAGTTCTTTTGCAAGCATGTCCTATCTGTAACATATGTAATTAGTTTACTCAGTTTCAGATCATCTGCATACAGACTGTAGAACACCTCAAATGAAAAAGATAGGTCTGAAAGATACAATCTAAACAGGACTGGGCCTATGACAGCACCCTGTGGGACACCCTGACTGTAACCAAGAATTGCACCTGTATAGTTGCTGTATGATACTTACCATGTCCTATTTGTAAGCCATGAAGCTAATACATCTTATCAAGACTAAATCAATACCTAGTTGCTCCGATTTATTGATCAGTGTTTTGTGTATGGCCCTTTCAAATGCTGAGGTTAAATCTATATAAAGTACATCACAGCACAATTTTTCATTTATAGCTCTTTTTATTTTGTTACAGAACATCATGTTACAGGTGGTAATAGATCTAGTTTCAACATATGCATGCTGATATATGGTTTCAAGTCACAAACTTTACTATTCTGACAATAACTTATCCAATATTACCTTCTCCATTATTTTTTAACAACATGAAAGTAGACTTAAGGGTCTATATGATTCTGGGTTTGTCCTACTCCCTTTTCCCTTAAAAACAGGTTTAATAAGCACATGTCTCCGATCTTGAGGAATTTCCCTGTATTTATATGACCTACTAAATAATAGATATAATGGTTTCTCTTGGTTTAATTTCTCCAAGTCTTTAAGGTTTCTAATACCATGATGGTAATGGACCTTACTCCTAAGTCAAAGTATGATTAAAGTTCATGAGTCTTTGATGTTAGCCAGAATTGCTCTTTGCAGCATCCACAATGTGCCCAGAATTGACTCCTTCTGCAATTCATATGGATTTACATGTATCGGTAACATATCTAAGTATGATTGTAAATTCTATTTTATAAGACCCATTGCTCCTACTACTATTGGAACTGTCTGGGAATCCTTCCACATTACACTCATTTCTGCCAGTGAATCCTGGTATTTTATGACTTTGTCTCTCTCTGAATTTAAGTCACTGTAGTTACTGGGTGTAGCAATTTCAGTAATCAATGCTACTTTTGTCTTCTTTTCATAGACTACTATATCTGGTCTTCTCGCATATATTTTTTGAACTATTGGTAATGGGTGATCCCATGTAATATAAACATCATCATTTTCTATAATGCTTTATGGCTCATGTTTTAAGTGTTTCTCATCTATTTCAATATTATAATGTTTGCACAATTCCCTAATCCAACAGTATTGGCACATTATTATGCCTTTCAGTATACAGTCCTTCTGCCATTAGTGTATCACAACCAGCAGCAAGATGTGTGACTGTTTACTATTCTGTTTTACAAAATCTGCATCTGTCTATTTCTCCCACATGTTTAATGGACCTAGACTATATACATGCTGGTTTACAGTCTTGGGACATCAACATTAACCTTTCATCTTTTGGTTTTAAATTCACCTCTACTTAACTATTCCTACATTAGATTATGATCAACATGAGGTTGTTCCAGGACTTTTCTGTACTTGCAACTATATTTATGCATTTTTTACATTTCTTGCCTTCTCATCTGATCCTTCACCTTATATTCTTTCTTTTGTTGCCTGATTTTTATGTGCTTCTGGCTTGGTTTCCATTCCTGCTTGACACCAATATACTAAACTTCTTCTTCTTCTTCTTTTTCTTCTTCTTTCGGCTGCTCCCGTTAGGGTTCGCCACAGCAGATCAACTGTTTCCATTTCTTCCTGTCCTCTGCATCTTGCTCTGTCACACCAACCACCTGCATGTCCTCTCTCAACACATCCATAAACCTTATCTTAGGCCTTCCTCTTTTCCTGTTACCTGGCAGCTTCATCCTTAGCATCTTTTTCCCAATATACTAAACTAAGCATGGACAAAGGCATGGAAATCACCTTAGACATATTTTCCTCGTGTTTTAAAATGGTCACTATACTTGGATCTTCTGCAGTCAGCAGATACGCATGCAGTCCTATGATTGCAGATCTATACATGTAATCTATTTCGAGGACGCCCATACCTCTTTCAGAATGGGAAATATATAGTCTTGGTATACACTGATTTTATAAATCATTTGATAAGCATGAAGTATCCTTCTTGTTTTTCTGTACAACTGATACAACACCTTTTGGGGCCAGTCAAACAGGCCAAAACTGCAAGTTAGAGCACTATTTTCAGTATTAATTTTAGTCTTCTAAAATATTCCTAAGTTTTATTCACATCTGTTCATGTTTTATTGTTGATCCTTCATCGGTTGACAAATATTTATACACTCCCTCTTGCTCAGGTTATTTTATATCACATTCCTGTCCCAGGCTGATGTTTTCCTGGTTCTGAAGCTTTCCTGCTTTAAAGGTTGCTTTGCACATTTATCAAGACCAAATGACATTCTTATATCATGTTTAAAAATGTTTGATGACTTGCAGTTGTGTTTTCAGTCCCTCATCTCATGAACTATACAGTTTTAAATCATACACAAAAAGATGAGAAGTCTTTAAATTTTGTTGTTTTCTAGGAGACAAATTGTAGCCATGACCTAATCTGTTAAGTGGATGGCTTAATGGGTTAAGGGCAAGACAAAACAGCAGTGGTGACAATGAGTCACCCTGGAATATCCTCCTCTGAATTTGTATCCCTGGAATAATAATTTGTCCTCTATCTTGGCTTAACTGTGAAGTGGTTTGACATTGTTTCATGGTCGCAGCTATAATGTAATCGATCAGTGTAGAGTGTGTCTACATTGGGTGATGCTCTGGAATTTGTCTCAGAACATGTGCTAAAATATTTACAGTGTGTGCAAAGTAACACAGCATAATAATGAGGAAACATTAGCAGCAGGAAGGTCATATGCAGTGAGGGACATCTCCCAGCAAACCTGGCAGAGGAGGATAAGCTGAATGAGGAGTCAGTGGAGGACCAAGTTGCAGGGGGTGACCAAAGGCAGGTGTAGTACACCGTGGTACTGGTAAGGAGGCAGTGGCTGGCACAAAGCTTTGAGCCATAGTAAAGAATATACACACCAGTAAACATGATGCATGCAAACCACAACTAGACTGTGCTTACCCATGGATAGACTGGCAACATTCTGCATCACACAAAGGCAACCCAAGTAACAATGCACACCAGCTGCTGTGGATTTTTGCAACATTTCCTTAATAAATAAGATTTACACTGCTATCTGGTGCTGGCTGTTGTGTTTTTTTTAGATTGTTTTTATTGGCTGTGCACAGTTGCCATACCTGCATGTTCTTTGGACTGTGTAGATTCTGAGTGTGTGTACACTGTTTGTGTAGTTGCTGCAAACCCTCTCCTCTGTTCAGCATCTCCTGGTTTGGTGTTCTTTACAGGTTTGGATTATTGGGTCATTTATGATGGAAAATACACAGAGCAACAATTTGCAAGCAGTACTTTCTGGGCTGATATCTGATAAAGATGACTTGCATATTTTGAGACTGTTTCGCTAACTATGGATTTTCTAGGTACTGAATCAGTTATGGCTTTTGGTTGTGCTGGGGCCTTTGAAGAGTTGACTGGGTTAGTTAAGAAGTTGCGAGCTTGTATATGGCATTTGAGGCTGTTAAAGGTTTATGACACTAAATAATTTAGTCTGTGGGGGCTGCAGATATATATGCAGCCTATGGTTCATGAGATGGATGATATGTTATCACAGGAGGGACCAAAGCACAACAGACTGCATCCATGTTGTTTGTACATGTATTGGCTGCATTTTATGAATGACAGATTACTAAAATGTTCCTTAATATATAAGATTTACACTGCTATCTGGTGCTGGCTGTTGTGTTTTTTGGAGATTGTGTTCATTGGCCATGCACAGTTGCCATATCTGCGTGTTCTTTGGACTGTGTAACTTTTAAATTGCTGTCATACAACTTGAACTGACAAATAGTTTGGGCATGT
The DNA here is from genome assembly GCF_019279795.1 of Protopterus annectens. Taxonomy (NCBI): domain Eukaryota; kingdom Metazoa; phylum Chordata; order Ceratodontiformes; family Protopteridae; genus Protopterus; species Protopterus annectens. The sequence continues at coordinate 1,777,115,773 of NC_056741.1, read as the reverse complement.
GGAAGGTGCTCTGAAGCTTTGGAAGCTGGCTGTCTGCTATATCCTATACAGGATATAACCCAATATAGCTTAGGCTGCTGCATAAAAGATCATTTGAACATCTACTGTTATAGTAAGTTTACTTACACAGTTGTTTCTGTGGGGTAACTCCCAATTTTCCTTTCTCATTACTATTTCATTGTTTTCCCCAGGTAGTTTATCTTTGTTAGAAAATGCATATCACCCACATTTTTTTCTTCACAATATTTGCACAAAGAATACTTGATTGAAACACTGCAGCAAAAGCTATTTAAGAAAAATGTAAGTCTACTTTAAACAGCACTACTGCTTTTCTCAATTTCAATTTATTTTCTATGGCTGTCACCAGTTTCCAGCCAGTCTTCAGCATCCACTTCCATATCACAATGAGCCTCTAATGAGCTACTGGTGTTTATATTCTACAGATCTGGGACTCTGACCATGATGATTATTCAAATGAGGGCTCAGTTACAAATGTTTCTGATTCACTCATTCAATGCATTGAGGTTGGAGGCAGAGTCTCCAGTATAGACTTACACAGTGTCATGTGTCTGCAGGAGCATCTGTGGTGTGCATTGAGGATGCATAGATGGATCAATGTTTGGAAGAGGATTGCTGTATTTCAAATTGCACTCATTCACACCATGGAGGAATAAGGAATGATGCCAACTGCATAGTATAACAGCATGATTGTACTCCTTAAGACTATGAAGGCATTAATGAGTAATGTCTATCACAGAGTTTAACAACGTAGCACACAGCCCAAGAGTTTCTGTGATGTTTCACACCCTTCAGTCACATCTGCAACATAGTGATAATAGCACAGTATATATCATGCCTTCTCACAGTCTGTGCTACTATGTTAACCTGAGCTTCATGGCATGTTCAGAACATAAAACAAGCATAATTGTGAGGTGATAGCCATGACTGTCTGGTATGAAACCTACAGTATGGCCATGGTTTCCAGTGGCAACATTTCTGGCAAGGTACTCCTCTGGTGGTCTAAGGAGTCTTCCATTATATGCTAAACAGACACTACTGGAGGCATCTGTATGGAGATTCAATGAAGGACCACAGTATAAGATAGATGAATGGCACTGTCTTGCCAGGACTGCTACTGATACCAAAGGCATTCTTCGAACTGGCGAACAGTATAAAAACCACTAGAGTGACCTGCTGAGGTGCCACCATGGCTTTCCTATCTGATAGAAAGAAGAGGTCAGAATGAAGGCTTCTCTGATGTATTCTAACCATGACTTTTGGTTCTGGATTTTTTCTATCCTACCACTGTGGAAAATAAAGCAATTATTTCTCTCTCTTTTATCCACAGCTCAGGATATACTAGAGGAGTATGCCCTGCCTTTTCAGGTGCAGGGGTGAGTACACCTGACACTTTTAGTATATAATTTAAATATAGTTAATCCTTCATCAGTATTTATGAAATGTATTAACGATGCCAGTTACACAGTTTAACAGCATGATTGTAACATATTATAGCAGTACCTAACTAGCAGACAATTTATCTATTGGGAATGTTTCACATTGTCCTTTTGTTAATGACCTGATAGTTGTCTTAGACAATATACGGCCCTTTAGATAGTCAGTTAATATTTGCTCTGTCACCAGCTGGGCGTATGGCTTTGCTTACATCAGGGATACAGTATATTATATGATGCACGGTATAAGGTAGTGGGACATATACCCACACAATGACATGACCGATATACTATATAGGTATAGTACAAGAAGTACATCAGATATTTCTAAAGAATTTGGTTAATTTATACTTCACTGTTTCATCTGCTCAGTATAGTTAGGTAGTGAATGTCAGCACATATCACTGGGTTGCCATTAGTGTGATACACATGCATTTTTAAAGTTAGTGATGGTGTAGCTGTTGTAGCATATCGTCATGTTTACGTTAATCATATTGCATCCCTTTGTTATTATGCTTTCTTTTTCATTTATTTGGATGTGTTTATGTTATTTCTGTCTTTTTATTTTTGCATTTCTGTACAGCAGCTGCTATGGCTAAAATAATATTAATATAATAGTATTTCTATGAGACCAGAAAACATTACACTGGATTCTCATCAGAGTCAAGTGTGTGTGTATTATCCTAGCCTCCTTTTAAACTCTTCAGGCACAGCCTATCCACAGGGTTTGTCCCCAATACCTGGAGGACAGCCACTGTGACTCCCCTACACAAGGGTGGTATCTCTACAGACTGGGTTAATTACAGGTCAATCAGCCTTACTAGCCTTATATGAAATACCATGGAATGTATGACATCAGAACTCATTTATGTAGACATACATAAATTAACTGAACTCAACCCACTCAGTTTGATTTTGTGAAAGGAAAATCATGCTTCCTGAACCTAGTAAACTTCTTTGAAAATGTTACAAAGGCTGCTTATTTTGACCTCTCCCAGGCTTTTGACATAAGTTCCCTTCTGGTATTATTGAAAAACTAGTTAAGCTTAATATAAACCTCTGTGTTGTCTGCAGGATTGCAGACATACCTCACAATCTGCATGCATCAAAAATATGGGTAAAGGCTTCCTGAAAAGTAGGCACATCCAAAAATATGGACAGCTAATTAGGCTGAAATATACATACCTAAAAGCATACCTCCTTCCACTTCCAAAAGGATGGAGGGATACCACTACTCAGAAATACAATGCAAAAGTTAAAAAAAGCAGTGACAAAAATTATCAAAATATAAGCAGAAATGGAATGGAGATGTGAGCCTGGGTGCATATGTGTGTGTGTGTGTGTGTGTGTGTGTGTGTGTGTGTGTGTGTGTGTGTGCGTGTGTGTGTGTGTGTGTGTGTGTGTGTGTGTGTGTGTGTGTGTATATGCATGTATATATATATATATATATATATATATATATATATATATATATATATATATATATGTATGTGTGTGTATGGTTGTATGAGTACTATATGAGTTCTCTCTGTGTGCAATAGGCCAAATTATGCAATGATCGAAGTTCATTACATCAACCATAACATAATTTCAGGGTTTTTTTTTCTTTTTTTTTTGTGTTTGTGTGACCCCTGGAGTTAGTGTATTCAATTTCCGGTGGGGGGGCCCCCCTTATAAAAATTGTTTTTTTGCTTTTCGTATTGTAATCCAAAATGTAACTTATTGATTTACATTTGCAATTATTTTTTTTCATTGATTTCAGTTGTGATTAGTATTAATCACCAATGAGACTGATGTTTTGTGTTCTATCAACCTCAACAGATTTATCCGGGTTTGTGGACATTTTTTTGAGTGTTTTACACACACACACACACACATACACACACACACACACACACACACACACACACACACACACACACACTTATCCAAAGACAAAAATACCTGATTAATTTGCTATAATCTACTTCAGAAAGGTCCTGAAGATTGAATGAACACTGCTTTGCAAGGAAACAATGGCACATGTAATCAGTGTAAGCCTCAGTTAATTAATTAACATCATCACATTCTAGGAAGGAACCTATATTCTAACAGGTGATATTTCACATAATTAAAGTATTAGAATATAGGACACTTAAAAGTAAATATTTTCTGGTCTGTTGTAGTATTACAGGTATATAGATCATTAGCAAATTACAACATATTTTCAGGTTTTAAGATAACTTGAAAATAATCTTCCTGCCTTTTATGAAACATAAAAAGACAAAACTGCAGCATTTAGTCGTCCAAGTATGTGTTTTTTTAAATACTGCTGAGAAGGGGATGTAAACTTCCACCAAGATAACTTATCTGTTACCTTTTCTTGTACTTTATTGGATTTTTTTGTTAGCTTTATAAAAATACACTGTTGTTTAAATAATATTTCATTGACATTCCACCTCTACTCATATCACAACACATCACAGAAGAACTAAAGGTTCAGCAAAAGAAATCTGAAGAAAGTTTCATGTGTGACTGATCCAAAAATAAAACTGCCACGAAGTAGCCCTCTTGAAGTTAAGGAAATATTGTTATGTCTAAGCAAAGCATTGCCGGAGGACTGTTAGTGAATTGATTGCTGTCATTCACTGCAAATAACCACTTTATTTGTTATTCTGATACTGTTTTTTTTATTTTCTTGACTGCTTAAATGGAAACGATCCTCATTAACAGCTTTGAATATTTTTATTTTAATTTAAAAGCAACAAGTTTGTAAACATTATAAATCAGTGTATAAATTATTTTAGGTATTGCTAGAAACCATGACTTAATTTATTGGAATACAGCAAACAAACACAGTAACCCAAATCATCAATCTAAACTCTGTTTACATAGTTGAATGCTTTTCTGAATCATGATTAGATAATGTACAAGCAAACTTGCCATATCTCACATATTCTGTTTCAGTTAATGGAACTTCGAAAAATAGAATTGTCTCTACTACCTTAAGCAGTGATTATGGAATGAGAAAGGTATCTATAAATGAGCCCATACCTCTTAAGTGTACCTCATTACAAGGAATGTACCTCATTTAGGGTCTTAAAAAGTTCTACATTGAAACGGTCTGTTACACATTCAGTGTTACAATTTTTTTTAACTGATATCTGAGGTAAATAGGAAACAATCATATAAATTCATTAAAAGATCTTTTTTGTAAGTAAAACCAACATATTTTAACCATCCTACGACCTTCCTAGTTGTAGTTGTCACTAAGCTGTTAGTATGTGTTCCACATTTTGCCCATTTGTTCCACTTTATGAGGGCTAGTGTTCCTCATTCTGGAGATGGATAGTTGAAAGCTATGCATGAGCCTGAGGACACTGCATAATTCATAATAAATTACGGTTAACTTATTCTCTACATTCCACCCCCACCCACAAACACCCATGGTAGCACACTGTACAGAATGTACACATGGATTTCTCAGAATACACAAGCTGTGACAGCTGGAAACCTGTCATCTTCCTAGAATTTTAATGGTCTCCAATTCAATTCACAATCACAACTCCCATTCTAAAAGCCTGCAAATGACTGTGCAGAGTAACATTGCATTCATTTCCACCCGCTCTGATAATGGCTCTTTATTATTGTCCTGGAATCTTTATTTAAGAAACAGGTAAGCCCAGGAAAGCATCTGTATTTTTTTATTTATATTGAACCTTGGATTTCCAGCTGCTGCTGGAGTGGGAATGCAAGCTCGCACCATTCCTGCACTGTAAGGTCTCTTGGCAAGGCAACAGGTTGGGACCCTTACTCTTCTGCTGCTCTATGTACTGCACCACTGTGGCTATTGGCAAGTGTTTCCCTGTAGAATGAGCATTTTTGCATGTTTGGTCTAAATTATAGGGTGGTAGTACCTTGTTTGCTACCGATTTTGCAGGCCCGCACCTGAGTCTTGTTGCCCCTGCACCACTAGGTTGAAAGTCTGAAGTCACTGTCTTGGTTGTGAATTACCTCCATACCTTAACAACATGACATAGAAAAGTTTTTTTAACTTGTCTAAGGAAGAGATCAGTGCTTTACAGGAGCTTGCAAACAACAAAACTATTAGAATAATTAAGCCAGGCAAACGGGGTGGGGTATTAGTAATGGATCAGATTGACTAAGTGTGTAGTATGGATACTCTTTTGGCAGATACTGATTTTTACCAGAAAGTCTCCAAAAATAAGATCACTACAGCTTATGCGGCTATTGATTGGGCTTGGGAAGACCTTATATTACAAGTTATTGATTGCAAGCTATTTCATTATCTTAAGGTCAAAACATCTATTTTTCCAGTAATTTTCAGAATACCAAAAGTACATAAGAACAAATTTGTAACCTATTGCCAAAGCTGCTGGCTCAAAGACTGAGCCTTTACTCGATATATTGACTTTAAGTAAATAAAAATCTTTTTTGAGGACAGTTCTTATGTGCTGAAATACTCCTGATACTTTTTACAAATAAAGAAAAAATGCCAACAAGGACCACCATGCTGTGCATATACTAAAATGAAGTTTAATATAAATTGTATTAGCGCTTTCAGGCACAACAACCTTCATCAGATAACCTATTCCCATTAAGAACTTCTATTTAAAAAACAAAATAGCCAATGATAAGCAGTTAAAATAAATAAATAATGAATCATTGAAAAAAAAAATAAATAATGAATCATTGAAAAAACAGTATAAAATATTCAGTTCTGCCTATTAAGTCATATCAACCAATAGAATTAACATGTCAGACACACCTATAAAATACACCAATCAAAGTTCAAGAATGACCTACACCCCTTAAGGTCCGGTTTTAATGAAATACTCCATTCAACGCAGGGAAGTGATCTGCTTGTAGGTCTGTTATCCATTGTAGCTCGGCAAGTTCTGTTTTATTGACCAAGTCCCCTCCTCTTCAGTCTCTTTTAATCTGTTGGAGCACCATAAAATAAAAGGCATGCCCATGGTTGTTAATGACATGCTGTGCAATTGGATTATGCTCAGATTCATTCCTGATATCACCCACATGTTGCAGAATGTGTTTTTAAGTATTCTATTAGTCTTTTCTACATATAAACTACTGCAGGAAGTACATTGAGCTAAATTGATCGCATTCTTGCTCCTACAATGAGCATATAACTTGGGATGATGGACCTTCCCTGTTATCGGATGTGAGAAGGATGTGTGCTTATTAATATATGTACAAGCTTTGCACTGTTTAAAGGATATGTACCGTGTTTGTCACTACCAAGAAATAATTTTGGTTCAATATATTTATCCTTGCACAAAATCCTTTACAGGTTGAGGCTATTTTTAAAACCAAATTGCGTACCTCACCAACTATACCTTTAAGTTCATCATCAATTCTTAAGATTCTCCAGTTGTTCCAGACAATATTACAAATACTCTTCATCTCATTGTTATACTTAAACTTCACTCTAGGGGGGTCCTTCCCTCAACTTATTCATGCCATAATGTCCATTTTGGGTCAGATTATGCCTTCTGAACCATGGTAGACCATTCAACTCTCTGAGGCTAATGACCTGGGCTCTCATCCCCTCTACCTGGTGTGCATTATATTCATGCACTCTCAGGCAGGTACTAAGTGATTCCAGCTCTTGATTAAAGACATCTTCCTCTGAACACAACCTCGATGTAGGCAGCATTTGTCCTTTTGCTATGTTGGGAAAAATATGTTTCGGGTGCATACTGTCCCTAGTTAGTAAACCATTCTTCCAACAGGCTTTCCTGTGTAGCCTAGTGGCAATTTCTCCATCATGCTTCTTGTACAACTTGGTGTCAAGAAATTCAGTGTCAGTCTCTGATGTATGCATGGCGAATCTTAAAAATGTAGTGCTTTTCTCTAGGTATTCAACAAATAAGTCAAGGTTACGTTTGCTTTCATCCCAGAGAATAAAAATGTCATCCACAAATCTCTTGTAGAAGACGACATGCTTCCTCCATGGATTACAATCATTAAAAATCACCTCACTCTCCCAGTATGCCAATATCAGATTGGCATACATATTGGTACATGGGATACCCATGACAACACCCCATTGTTGCCAATAAAATTCCTTGCCAAACATAAAAATATTCCTTTCCAACACCAGTTGTAAAAGCAAAAGAACACGGAGAGCACTGGAAGAATCCCAGAGTTAATTTCCCCTTAGCAAGCTCTTAAGTGCTCTTGTCTCATATTCATTAGGAATAACTGTGAATAAATTGTTCACATTAAATTGTTACTAGAAGAAAGTCAGCTTGTTGATTAGATCCCAGAAACATTGCAAGCTCATTTAAAAAATGGGCAGTGTCTCTATGGACAACAGGAGCTGACTTCAATATTGGTTTAATTTTTTTCTCTACCCACTGTGAAATGCCCCTCTGTGACCCAGCATTGCCCAGAGACAATAGGTGTCTAGAGCTGTCACCAGTGGCACACCACAAGGATCTGTGCTGGGCCTTTAATATTTGGAATCTACTTCTTTGGAAATCCAGGCAAAAGTCGATGACCTTTGGCTTACGAAGTTTGATAATGATTGCAGATTGGGTGCAATCACTGAGTCCCTCAATGATGTTAACGTATTAGCTTTGGCAAAGTGGAATTCCCCACTAATTACAATATTGACAGCACCCCCTCAAGCTCAATCCCAGTGGTGCAAGACTTGGGAACACAAATAGTTAGCAATCTGAACTTTGACCACCAAGTGGCACACAGTGGCAAGGAAAGTCTTCTACATTGTGCACCTCATAAGTAAGGGCATCACATCCAGATCTGAGGATGTTATAACACCACTATACTCGACCCTCTTTAAACCACTAATAGAGTACAATGATCCCTTTTGTATGCATGTCACCAGACCCCTTCAGCAGCTGGAGAGACCAGAGGGTTTCTCACCAAGAAATACAGGGCCTCCAAGCCATGCCATGATGTACTTGGATAGACTGAAAGCCCTGTCACTGTACTCTGTACTGTATAGGCTGCTGAAAGGTGAGTGGTGCTTGGCCTACAGGACAGTCTCTGACTCTGCCCTGATGGAAATGCTGCACATCTGCAATTCTAATGGCACACAATTCACTCACTCTAGGGATCTTAACCTTGCCTGTGACATTAACAGAACATGCTTGACAGACAGATATATCTCCCTGAGACTGCTTCTTCTCTAGAATACACTTCCAGATCATGTGAAGCAGAGCTCCTTAATGACCCTATTCAAGCACAACCTAAACAAATGGATGGGAGAATGCAAATTCACCCCAGGGCTGGCACCCATGTCCCTCATGGACAAGGGTAGTCGGTGTTGACCACAGACCTAGTAAGAACAATTGGGGCTACATGGCATGAACATGGCTAGGCTTATAAGGGCTGTAGGACTGCTAGCCTATTAACGTCCTATGAGACTATGAACCTATGTCACCAGTTTTCAGGGGGCATATTACTACAACTGTTAAAGAAGGAGCATGTAATACAGCGGCAGAAATGGCCATCAATGCAGTAGCTCACATCACAGATCATAATACTCGTAGCACATTGACATGTCAACTTTTCATGGGGTCATAAGCCATTATTATACCCTATGAAAATAAATACCTATATCTATATTATGGAAGATAGTAAGGCTATTGTACATATGTGCATATTTGTTGGATTGCATATCATCCTGCCACTGTCTATATGGGCATGTGCACCACACCATGACAGAATTAGCAATTGCGCATTCAGTGTTCTGGAGATGGCTTGCAGAGGCTCATGAAAGGACTCTGATTAATTATTTGTGTATGCATATTTGACATGAGGACATCCTCCACTCCTCACGGGGAGGATGTCATGTGGCCAGAGGAAAATGGAGGATGCATGGGGCTACATGAAAGATACCCTAAAGAGCCTGTTGACTTGGGATATAACCAAAGTGTGGGTGAGGTACCACACAGGAGGGTTTTTCGGATTGCTAGGAGGAAGCCTGCTGTCCATCCTCCACCTGATCAAGATGTGCCTTTCTGTGTCATTCAACATATGTCTAGGGCCATCATGGAGATGCAGACACATTCCAATAGGGCTCAGAGGACATGCTTAGGGTTTTAGATGTGGCACAGGCTAAAATTCATGACTGCCTTCAGTATGTTGCCGATTCAATGGATTGGATGACTGATATGTTGGAATGGACGGTGTCTGTGACGGAATATCTGCTGGGGGTGGCATCCATGCGGATGTAGGTCAGCCACATCATCTGATGTTAGCTGACATGGCAGTGCCTGATAATGCTGCCATAGTGGCACAAATTCCACTGCTCAGTCAGTGGTTGGGTGTCCACACTCAGATGTGGCAGGCCGTGGGGTTGTGGACCTGGGCTTACTCATGAGGAGAGGCTGTCCAGCAGACATCAGTCATGTTCAAGCAGCAGTAATGCATCTGACTGTGGGCATGGACATGCCAGTGCAATTCCTGGCAGAGCCAGAGTTCCGGGTCAGGGAAGACGATGATGACCTGTCACCTCTACCATGCACAGCTCACGCGTGTCTAACATACCAGGATGTAGAGCTAGCACAGAGCTTGGCTGTGTTCTTGCAGACACTCACTCATACACCAATTTCACTTGGAATGCCCATACTGACACACACACACACACACACACACACACACACACACACACACACACACACACACACACACACACACACACATATATATAATAGTTACATGAGTGAGTTGTGAAGCTTAAAGCTCATTCTGTCTCATTGGCCATTTGATAATTTATCCAAACATCTACCCTTTTCTGTTTCTTATTTACACATACTCACTTAACTTTTGTGTCAGCCTAGGCCTCCTGCCCCCCCCCCCCCCCCACACACACACACACACAACAACTTGTGCAAATGATGGTAAATGTGCCATATCCTTGTTTTCTAACTTTTGGATTCAGGGATATATAAGTCTTTTGCCTGATGCACAGGGTGCATAGCTAACTTGTAGTATATCTGTGTTTGTGATGCAGTTTTGCTAATTTTACTGCTTTTTTATGGGTTGTTGTAATGTGTACCTACCTCCAAAACTCTTACAGTAACAAAGCTGGTCCAAGTCATAAATGAAGGTGGGACAAAAGGCTGTACAATAGGGTGACTTTTTAAATATTTTGTTCTTACAAATGTAGACAGTTGATAGAATAACATTTTTGCATTGCCATTTTTAAGGTTTTTCTGAGGGATGTGAAGTCTGAAACTGTGTCACTAGTTTCTAACTTCTCTCTTTAATGATTTTCCAGTACAAAAGTTTGGTGCTAAACTGTGGACATTCGGCGACAATCATTACTTTTGAGAGGAATTAATGTGTGAATCTTTGATGCCTGAGGCCTATTACTTGATAGAGGACACAGATATTCATATAAGTCTCTGCTGTCACATCTTGAAGTAATTTCTGTAAAAATCAAATACCTTTTACTTACTTACATTACCAAGTAACAGTATGCAAGGATATGCCACTCATTTGTATTATTACACATTTGTTTTTCTATTCCAGGTTCAACACTTACCTTGAAATCTGGCATTTGCTGCAGTTTTAGTTCAGGGGTGACTCTGTCTTATTCTAGGAGAACACAGCCATAACATGAGTAAGTAACGGTTGTGAGTGTTGTCTGGCATCAATGCTACTATATGTATGTGCATGGGATGAACGTTTTAGCCCTGTAGGTGGTGAATGAATGAGTGTGCTGTACATTATCTGTTACCTCTTAGCCAATGAGAGGGGGTATTGAGCATGCCTATGTCTACCTACACCCACAGGGGCTGCTGGTTCCTCCTCTGACTCCTCACCTGAGTGTGGCTGTGGTGACCTTGCCAGTGGTGGTGGGATGTGTGGCCCTTCCACTTGCTGATCCTGCTGAAGCTGGTTTCTCAAGATGATGTTGTGAAGCATGGCACAGACGGTAAAGATTTCTGCACATGTACAGGAACTATACTGCAAGGTTCCTCTATATGCATCTAGGCACTGGAACTGTGACTTCTGCAGCCCCGACACATGCTCTATGATATTTCTAGTTTGAGCATGTGCCTCATTATAGCATTCTTCAGCTGGTGTGTGTGCATTTCTGATGGGTGTCATCAACCAGGGTTCCAGTGCATAACCTGCATCCCCCACTACATGACCTTGTGGGATATCCCCCCAGTAAATATGTCACACAGTTGAGAGTTGTGCCAGATATGTGAGGTGTGGTAACTGCTTGGGTTGCCAGCACAAATATTCAGGATAATTTCCTTTGTGTTACAACTTGGCAGTTAATGGAGTGGAAGCCCTTTCTGTTCACATACAGCCTTCCCTGTTCCCCAGGTGGTGCTTTGGTCTCTATATGTGTACATTCTATGGCACCCAGTGCTTCAGGGTAGCATGTTACAGGGTAGAACTTCTGCATATTTGTGGCCCTGTCCTCAGGTGTACAGGGAAAATATATGTAGTTGCTGGCAAGTAGGAGCATAGCATTCAAGAACTGATGGAGGATCCTGAATGCTGATGCTTGTGACACCTGCAGCATGTCCCGTGTTGGTCTCTGAAATGCTCCTGTACATGGCTCCTCTCTCTTTGTCCTTGGTGTGAGTTGAAGATGATTAAGGATGCAGAGTTCCTGTAGTATGTCTCTATCCACCCTGTAGTTCTTTAGAATTTCCTCCTCATACAGATTGTGAAAAGTTAAACAGGGTCTAAAAAACATTCTGCTTAGCAGTGGTCTGTTAGCAGCAACAGCAGCCCCAGCATAGACTTCAACCTGTTGCACATGCACATGAATTAAAGCAACAGCAGCCCCTAACATAGTTTCTGTGTACAGACATTCCTGTGGCTGTATTCCAATAGGTTTTGGAATTAAGAGGGAAAACTAAAAGTGAGTCTGCATGGTTGCTTTATAGCTTGTTGAATAGCTCCTCCATCTTGGATTGGTTGATTAAGATCCACTTCAGCTGCTTATACTGTAATTAGCAAACTACCACTATTTGTTACCATGTTTGCTCATCTCTACATGCCATGTAGAGTCGCTCACTGAATCCAAAATGGTGAGCTAACATGTGCGCATCGTGCCACAACATGCAGAGTCTTAGCAGACTGTGTAGGCTTTATTGATTCTCCCCCACTGTCTTTTAATGCATTTAAATTAAATGCATTTTTTGACATTTAAGATTTGTACTTTTAAAAGGATTTGAAGGACAATTACCCAGTATCAGCTGATTATTTTGTCATGTGACCCATTCTTTTAAAACAGGAAGTGGTGGGGTGTAACAAGAGGTTCTGATGAAGTCTTAAAGATGTTGCAAGACAAAAGCACTTAACCAGAATTTAATTTTTTTCATTCTTAAGTATTAAGGTGATCAGTTCCTGCATCTTGGGACTTGCTTCACTAGCTTGGATACTTTGTTTTTAGTTTACCTGTTTAAAGCCAGCACTGGTAATGTGTGGTAGCTTGGTATTTCTTGCTTGTACTACTATGTAGTCCTCATAATGCTTCATCATATCTCTTCGTAGTCATTGGTCCAGGTTCTCCTCACTTTGCAATTGCATTTCAATCTCAGCCTGGACTCTAGTGACATCAAGATATCTCATGTTGGAAATGATGCAGTCACTGGCTGATGTTGATGCAAGACTGCTGAAAGGGAAAACTAAGAATTCCTGATTTAAAGGTGCCAGTCAGAATTTCATGGCACCCTATTTTAAGATAAAATTCATGGTTTTCTGGTAAATACTAGACAGCTGAGAAATACGATTGTAAATTGGCTATCCGATGCATTCTAAGGTGTGAAAGTTGCTGGACTCACCATGAGCATAAAATTATAGTTAGTAGGGTACCATGAGGATAAGTGCTGGGCCTTCCCCTGTTTGGCATGTATTCTATAGGCACCCAATCCACTATTCCAGAAGTAGTGTTACCTAGGATTGCATGCTGGGCACTGTTATTCACTCATCCACTGTTACTAAAATGCTCCAGCAAGAGCTGTAATATGCTCTTAACCTGGTGCACTAGAAATGTTCTCAAGCCTACTGCAAAAAAATGCAACACAGTGGCATTTGGCAAAACACTGCACCCACCTCATGTTATAATTTGTACTCCTCTTCAGATCAATACAGTCATGAGAAATGCAGGTACTTATGAGGACAACTATCTCTCTCATTACATTGTTATGTTTCTCCCATATTCTGGAAATCCTTCTATCTGACCTAGTTGATATCCAATGGAATATTATCAAAAACAAAAATATTCATTCAATAAAATCTTCCCGTAACAGACCCATTGCTGAATACGGTGACCCTTTAGTAAATATAAATCCATGCATGTCACTCAACTGGAAAGGCCCCAACAATTTTAACAGAAAAATAAAAGATCTTAAATCCATCAATTATCCCAACAGATTAGTACACATCTTATTATACTTCATAGCCTACTGGCTTCTCTGAGATGACCTCTGTCTTGCTTCTTCAGCCATGAAATACGTATTTCTATCTGTCCTTCCATTTCTTTGCAAAACCAGTGTCTCTATAAAGACCAGTACTATGGATCTAAATCTTCATCAAGAAATAAGACTTGTTGAAGAGCAGGTTCCTAACAAAAATGCATTCCCAGTCCATGGAATAAGTTCCCAGCACAGCTCAAACAAAGGGGTCATTTGGATATCTTTAAAACCAGTCCTAATTATTTGATGAGTGGACACAAATTTAACCAGTTATCCTGTACAGTTCTGTTTGTTCTGGGAGATCAGCACTATCAAGTGTTTGCAAAGGGTGGCCACATAATTAAAGGTGTATATGGCCAGGCATCTTATGGTTCCTGTGATCGCTTGCCAAGAATTATTTGTATATTCCTATATGCAAGCTGGTAGGCATATGTCATCATCATATAGAATCTTGTGGGATGCATGTAATACCAATTACCATGGACATTTATTTATGTGTAGCTTTGAAAATCCTTGCTACATGGATCTTCCAGCAGCCATCAGCAGATTTGTTGGGTGCGTTACAGGCATCTAACTGGCAATTACATAAGCAGTTCCTTGAAGTTATTCTGCAGAATAGGGAGGAGAAAAGGTGGTTCCCAAGCACCACAAAAATGAAAAACTGCACTAAGCAGGCATTCTATGAAATATCCCATTTGATGTCTAGGGGCCATAGATTGTATCCATGTCACTATCAAGGCATTGTCTGACCCACATGGACAATGGTACATCATGCTGTATGGTTTCCACTGAATTAACTGCCAGGCAGTATTTGGTCTACAGCAATTAGCCAGATTAGACGTAACAAAGGTTAAAACCAATGCATTCAATACTACCCCCTGGATATGCTGGTCATGCTAAGCATAAGACGTCACCTACCCATATAACACAGTGGTGAGAACAAGGCACAGTTGTCATTATATGCATAGGGGGAAAGGCACGTTGACAGGAATCAGCAAAGGGCATAGTGAGGAGGAATTAAGGATATGGAAGAGACTGTGTGTATAATATGAGCAATAGATGGGAGGGAACTCAGAATACTGTGCAGAGAAAGAATAGTGATTCCTGAGAGAGGTAGGTGTCCAGCAGTACTAGATACTTGATCAGAATGGGCTCCATGGGACACATGTCCTACAGATGTGGCTGCATAGTATGTGTGAGTGTGACAGGTGCTGTGGGACCTCTGGAGGGAATGATGTAGACCATGAATGTCCCCAGCCAAGGATCATTCCATTCTGAAGAGTGGCACCAAAAGCAATGCTTAATGGTAGGACAAAGTTCATCCTGACGAGACTGGCAAAATTGCACAGCTGCCTGACATGACCAGTGTTCTGACAGTGGTTGGTTCCAGCCACAAGGGCAGTCACTGAGGTCACTTACCTCAGGCTGGTTTCAGAATTGCATAGCACGATAGTTAGATGTGAACCCTAAACCCCCATCATGGTGTTTCTTTTCCTTCTGTGTTATTTCAATGCCCAGTACATTGTCCAATCCTCCTTATGACCAACTGTTCTCCCTCCGACAGTCTTTGGTTGTCACTTGTGCTTCCCTCCCAATTTATATCAGCACCTCCCTGTTGGTCTTTGTCTTTTAATTTTCTTTTGTCTTCTTGCTGCCATCTCTATGCCCGCTTTCTTGTCAACACCTTCCCCATTTTACTTTCTCCCATGTCCTTCTTGAAAATATAAAAAAGGGGAACCTGTCTCCACCAAACATTTACACCCTTACTCCCCCACCTCCTTACCAATCTTCCTTTCCCCCTGCCATTCTGTGTGACCCTGCACTTACTCTTTCCCCTCTCTGCCTGTCTTATACACCCATTTCCTTCCCATTTATAATGTGAAAATGAAAATTTATATGGAGTTTGCTCTATAGCCATTAGCAGGACTAATAGCTGTGCTCATCTAGGCATGGCATTGCATATGTGACTATGCATAATCTCATGCACATTTCATGCATGGTACAGTGCTGCTAGGGTCATGTGACAGTTGTCACCATGTAACACTTATAATGTGACCTGTTTTGTTTTTACTACCAAATTATGACCCCATCATAAAACATCACCCCTACTGTACTGTTAAGCATCATCAGGCCTCATTGCAGTACTTCAGCTACACTATTTGGCCCTTATGCAGCTGTATAAGTGATTTTTCTGAATCTGGCCCTATATCTGTGCAATCAGATAAAGAACACTGTGTGACTGTATTTTTGTAATCTATGGAACACTTTCACATTTATTATTTATGTATAAGTACTACACTCTATCTCAAAACATACTTTAAAATGGCTTAACCACTGTATATTAAATCTACAGTGTTTGTTCTTTTGTGTCTCTGGCTCTGGTTATTGCTGAAGTGAGTCTTCAGACTAGTTAGTAAATTAATAAATCAAACAGCAAGGCACAGTCAACAATAAAACAATAATACATACACCAGGATTCAATAAAATCTGTGTAGGCTCCATGTAGAGCCTACATGGAATGCATCTGTGTACACAGCCATGGTTCCTCACCGGCAGCGGGCCATACATATTAATGATGGTGCACTGCTTAGGGAGATGACAGTAACATGGATATTGAATCCGTGCAAGCAGCAGTGTAGATGCTTTCCCGTACTTTTGAACTGTCCAAAAAATGTCTGTAGAGGTGGTAAGCACAAGACAGTATTTTATTTTATTTATTTTTTTATTTTTATGTGTTGTTTGCACAGTGTGGTATGGTGCTTAGTGATGCTGAACTGTACTTACACATATACAGCAGACATCTGCTATATATCTAAAAATAGAATCCGAATGTAATCAATTGCAATTTTTTTGTCTCTCCCTGTTTGTGCGGTGTGGCATGGTGATTAACGATCCCGAGCTGCACTTACACATATACACCTGACATCTGCTATATATCTAAAAATAGAAACTGGATGTAATCAATTGTATTTTTTTTTTTGTCTATCCTTGTTTGTGCGGAGTGGCATCATGCTTAACAATGCCATTAGACATCTAAAAATAGAAACTGTATGTATTTAGTTGCTGCAGTTGTGTTGTGCTTAGCAACATGCGCAAAGCTGAAGCATTTTAGTAGTCTATCTGAAGATATACTGCTTCCCCTATACTGTCTATGTAGATTGATAGGTTGAGTCCTGACCTACACTGTAGTATGTCCCAGGTTTGAGTCCTGACCAGTCATATGTTTTGTTTCTGTGAAAAAACATCAGGTGACTGAAACGTCAGTTTAATTTAAAATTAAAAAATTGTTACATTTAGAAAAGCTGTGCTATGCTAAGCACCACTTAAACATGGTCAATGATCTACAATATCTGTGCCTTGCTAAGCTATGCTTAAACCCTATACTGTCTATGTAGATTGATAGGTTGAGTCCTGACCTACACTGTAGTACGTCCCAGGTTTGAGTCCTGACCAGTCATATGTTTTGTTTCTGTGAAAATGCATCAGGTGACTGAAACGTCAGTTTAATTTAAAATTAAAAAAGTGTTACATTTAGAAAAGCTGTGCTATGCTAAGCACCACTTAAACATGGTCAATGATCTACAATATCTGTGCCTTGCTAAGCTATGCTTAAACATGGCTTGTGTGAATTTGCGAGATGCTCAGCTTTGCTGAAATGGTTTGTGTGAGTCTGTGCAAAGCTAAATGATGTGGCTCATTTTTGAAAGTTACAGTATAATGTGTAAGGGCAGCAATGCAGCCTATATAAAGGTCAGTAGGTGGGAATTTCACACCATTCATTGGAGTCTTAACTTAGCTGTTGATATGCCTGCTGGTGTTGAAGAGGGAGCACGCTTTCGGGCACAGAGGTGGGGTGTGCAGGAGTCTAAAGTTTTTATGGGAATCCTGGTGAAAAACTATGAACTCTGGCTGCTACAGGGCAATTACCAGGGCTCAGAATGTAAGTCTGAGGCCTGGGATGAGTTGGCTAGGGAACTTACCAGTGCTACTGGTATCCCCTGCACTGGTGAGCAGAGTCATCACCACTACAATGACCTGAAGCAGAGGAAGAGGGTAACCTTAGACGCCTGGGTCCAAGAAGCGTGGGCTGGGCACACCCCACAGTGAGTATGTTTGCCAGTACTTTAGAAATATACAAGCAGAATCTATGCAAAACTGGTATGCATAATGGTTTGCTTCACTTTTAACAGCTGCAGACTAGAGGGCTCACAATGTCCAGTCCCATGCAGGGTGCCTGGACAGGATGAGGTGAGAGTGTGGTAAGTAGGGAAACATTAAAGTTAGTAATGTAATGCATAACATAATCTTACAATAAATTATTTACAGAGTTTGCAGTTTTAACAGTCAGGTATGACATAGCTGGGACATGTAACATGTTTAGTAATGTGTCACTGCCTACCTGAAATGGTAGAGCAAGTTAAATCAGGTAAACATGCAGTACTGTGTAGTATAGTTTACAAACATCAGTTAATGCTGTGGTCTTCCAATATTAAGAGTCAGTATTCTGGTCTGCCCATTGTCTGAAATATGTTGCAGGTTGCAGGTTTCACTTAATTAATGAACAAGGTATATGGGTTATCTATTAGACATTTTTCACAGCTGTCCACGGTCTACATGCCAGACTTATAGCAACATTAATCAATAAAATCTAAAGGGTGATGGTGCTTTGATATGTAATGTTTTCAAATAAAAAGTGTTCACTATTCTTGTATTTACTGCATATGTGCTCTAATCTGACACCAGTCAATTGTGAAATGTAAATGAATAAAGAATGCAGCAAAAACTGTCTGACATAAATGTAGTGCATTACCCAGAGTAAGGTTCAAACCTATTTTTGGCTCATTTTGTTTGACATAATGCTGTATATTCCACCCATGCAATGAACGCAGTACATAGGTAAGGCAAATGAAGTCCTGGACTGTTATCTATGTGACTAAATGCCAGACTTAAAGGAACATTATCAATAAAGTTTAAAACAGGATTGTGTTTTGATAACTAATCTTGTCAAAATAAGTTTTCATTATTCCTGTATTCACTGCATGTGTGTTCCATTCAGACACCAGTCAACTGTTACATATTAACTATGATGTAATGCATGATCACATTTCAGATATGCATGCACTGCAGTACCCAGAGTAAATGTCAAGCCCCAGTTCAGATAATTTCCCTGAGATATGCTGCACACAGCACTCAGTAAATGAACAGGGTATATGGTTATGTCAACAGAGGACCTACACAGCCATACATGTGTGTAACTGCCAGATTTCATGTGACATTAATCATTAGAACATAAAATGAGATGGTGCTTTGATAACTTCTGTATTCAACCAAAGTCCTCATCATTCATTTGTTCACTGCATTTGGTTTCCAATGTGATACACACAGCTATGCATGTGTGTAAATGTAGGGTTGCACACAAAATGATGCAATACAAGTCCTAAAGGAGAATAGTGTTTCAAGAATTCATGATATTGAAATAAAGGCACTGCTTGTGGGTTCTAATCCCATGGCAGCCAACTGACAAATAACCAGTTGTCTAGTGTACTTAGTGTACACGAGCATACCTCTCAACTGTCACGCTTTTGAAGAATGTAATGACTAGTGCCCCATATGACTGGCCATTGATTATCAGATAAAAGGCATTACTTGGAATGTAGTTTATTGACATATCCAATTACAGAACACCTTGGTAGTAATGTATGAGCACACTATGTAAAATAGTTCATTTATTAGTGCTTGGCCCATACTGTCCCATGCTAACAGGTTGACAGACATGTATATGCAACAACATCTAGACAAGAATTGCAGTCACTGTACTCACAACTGAAATTGCACTTCTGTAGAAGTATGTATAAGTAGTCTGTGTATTAACATTACCTGTGACGTTGCTAATGGTATGTTTTTCTCTTTCTCCCCACCCTTATATTGTTTTATTTATTAATGTTTATTATGATTTGATATTAATATATTATTTGTAACTAACTGTTATGTTGGCCTTATGTATTATTTCATACTGGTTTGCTGTTAACATACTTTCCTTATTGTTATTTATTGTGTTCCTCATAATATTCTTTTATATATAATTTGATTACTCAGTATTATATTCCATTATGTTAGTACTAACATTTGTTTGGTTATTTCTTTTGTTTCCTTATGTTTATAACTGATTTACTACAGCATGACAAGGTAGGCCAGTCCCTGGTGATCTACCCACATTGGCTCCCCTGGCTGTGGCATTGGGGCCCAGCATGTCTGGGCCACAGTCTGGTGGTGCTCTCTCTGCTGCCCCTGCACTACTTGAGGTGGAGGGGCTGATTTTGTCACCCATGAGGAACTATGAGGTATGGTGCATGGGTTGCTGTGCCAAACTGTTGGTGCATGCCTACACTGGATGGAGAGCATGCTGTCCATCCTGGTGGGGCAGCCTCACCCTAGATGCCAGAGTCCACCACTGCCACCACAGGGGCAGTGAAGGAGCAGTGGTGGCAGTCTCATGGGTGAGGAATTTAGTCACACTGCTGCTGCGTGTGATGCTCATGAAACTAGAATTCCACAACACCCTCCCCATCTAAAGTGTTCACCCCCTTTTGTGTCACACATCAACCCTGTCTGCTGTCTTGTCTGTCTGCAAAAGCTTCCTCCCCTGCCCAACTCACCTCCCCTACACATATCTATGTCCCTTCCCCAACATTCCACTCTCAGCTTAAAAAATAAATAAATAAAAAGGCACCTGCTCCCCCCAAAATATTTCATCCCATACATAGCTCTCCATTTTGCAATTCCAATTGACTTGACAATGCACTTATGTTGTCATCACCCCTCTCTGGAGGTGACACAACAGATTAAGCTAAAAAATCTGTGAAGGTGCACATTTGTTGCTGTTTAAGAAAAGGATAGCTATGGTTCTGTCCTACACCCATCCAGCATATCCCTACCCGCCTTTCACTATGTTTTTCCCCCTGCTTGCACCCCATTTCATCATTGTCCTAGCTCCCCATTTTTCTTTTCTTTAAAGATTTTTTGGACGATGGGGTGCAGTGTGTCACATCACTTAACTATGCTATATAGTGCTACATTGATGTATGCTTTTGAAAAATATTAATCACATTAAAAACTTACACCTGCATCATATTTCGACCCCAAGATCACCACACCTAAAGAACAGTGGATCAACCTGCAAAGCTACATGGCTGCTAATTAACATAGCATTTTTAATCAAAACTGAGTAATGCTCAAGTTCTCATCATTAAGCATGTTGAATCGATGCTGCGCATTATGCAGCACCATGCAAATTAGCTAAGAGATTAATAGAAAAATAGTACCGGAATTGGTAGTCCAATACAGAAATACATCACTATAAGCCACACACATAAGCTTAGACATAAGTGAGGTATCTAATAGCAGGTAACTCTGCAATTATATGTACAACAGGTAAGAATACAGTTGCTAAAACATTAATGGAAAATAGTTTTTTAGCTGGGACTTTGGTATACAAATACAGAACTCTAAGCCATACACAAATTAATAGATACAATATTTGACAGCAGTTAACTGCGTAGTGATAACTACAACATGTAAAATATACCTTCTATAGCTGTGACTCTGTAGCTCAGTCAGTAAAATGCATTAAGAACGTTACTCTTTGGTACACATGGTCCTGGGTTCAATTACAGCTGTGTCTAGCAATGGAAACATATGTATGTCAACATCAACATTATAACTTGTGATGTGTATGTCTGTCTCATCACCTATTTAACCACCCAAAGCAGTGCAGTTGGAATGTTTACCTCTAAATAATAGAGGTCATAGGCCTATAGATAGGACCACTCTTAACTAGTCCTAACACAACACTGGAAAGTGCAGAGAATGTCAGGTAATTCATTATCCTGAATTGCCAGAAGATATTGAAGTGTGTACTGAAATTGTGGCCCAGTTATATCAAACTACAGCCTACAATGATGTGCTGGTGATAGCACACACCACCACAGCTCCACAAGTAACATATATATATATATATATATATATATATATATATATATATATACAGAGAGAGAGAGAGAGGGGACTAACATGACATAACAGGTGACATGGCAGTTGTCCAACTGTGTAACATCATGGTTAATGCACCCCCTATCTTTTTCTAGTACACACCAAGCATTTTGCCTTGTATTGTGTTACTGATACCATTGGCTGACATACTTACCAGAAACATATACCTTAATTTCCAGTGGGATGGGTACCCTCATTCTGGCTCTGCCTATACAACAAGGCTGCCACACATCCCACACTTACCCTTAAAGCTTGTTGTCCTGCAAAGTTTTCTCCCTCTCTGCCCATGCCTATCACCTGCAGCATCATCTTCAGCTTCAGCCTGTAGCACGCACATCTGTATGTACAAAGTAGCTGCTGCAGACATTCTCTCTCCCATGACATAGTATTTGTGCCCCAGTAATTTCCAACCCAGTATATGAGAAAAGGGTTGTAATCTACATTGAGTCTTTATATCCTGTTCAGTAGTTGCATGGAATTGGCTGATTGTACTACAAATCAGTTATGTTCACTGCAATTATCATTTCAGAAGCACAGATTTTTTTTCAGTGATAAGCACTTGCTAATGAGAACCATGTTAAAAAAGGCAAACAGCTAGCCATTGTAACTGTTGTGTATGAGAGTTACATCGCAGGGTGAACTCATCAGCACAACAGTTATATATCTATACCTTTCAACAGAAGAATATTGTATTTCAGGTATGCAACCATTTTGTTTCCAACATGATGCATATGTTTCAATATACGTAGGGGGAATGGTGATTATTAGATCATTAAGCCTTTTTAGATGTAATGATGACATGTCATTGATCTCCAAATGTATCACATCTACAGAGTAACAGTGTACAGTAAGGGTAGAATGTTTTTTGTTAATTAGATATTTCAGTCTCCTGGAAATTTCCTTTGATAGCAGTTGCAATACTACACTGCTATTTGTTTGGCACTGTTGTTTTTATATATTATAAGGGGGGTTTACACCTACGGGCTACACTTTAATGGACTCCTGTGATGAGTGTGTGATCATACATCAGTGTCTGTCATGGCACAAACAGGAATAGCTGCCTATTGTACTATCCTAGTTGCATACACACCCTTACTATATTTGCATACTGTTGAATATGTGATCTATAATCAAGCAATGAATGCTGGTAGCCATCTTTTATTGCTGTATCTTTACATACTGTACTCCCATGTATGTGATCCTAACATGTGTTCCCATTTTGTTGCCTTTCAGGAAATATGTATCCCTGATGCCAGGTCCCTTTTACAGATGCTGAGAATGACATTATCCTGGAGGCCTTGGGTCAACACCATCAACTCCTGCTGCCCAGGGGAGGCTGAAAGGGAACAGTGGGCAGCATTGTGGGCTGACCTGCTTTGCGACGTGAATGCTATTGGTCACCAGAGCAGAACATATAAGCAGATGCGACACTGTGCCACCAATATGATCAACCCTGCATGCAGAAGGGCAGCAGACATGACCAGGCATCATGGTGTCACTGATGGATGTCCTGCAGTGGAACAACTTCTGTCAGCCACTGAGGAACTCCTGGTGAACCTAGGAACACAGTACAGGTGGCAGGCATCCATCACATGGTATGTCATGGCTGTTGGTGCCACCGTTTCTACACAACAGGAGTGTCCTGGTATTTTTAGTTGGATCAGCAGTGGACTATTGTAGCATTCAGGGTGTCAGGGTGTACAAAGTTATATGTGGGTGTCAGGCATTTTTATTTGGGGGGGTAGTTGCAGTTTGAATCTCATGCTCAGATTGTGACCAACATACTAATTAATATAGTAGCTACTGTAAAGGTGAGATATTTAGACATATTAGCCTTTTATAGTGCAACATCTGGTGCTGTGTACATTACCTGTTCCTCAAATTTTCACAGGACCATCAGGAATCAGACGTGGCCACGCTCCTACTCCTGGTAAGCACAACACTGTTCTGTTAGAGATGTAGATTTAAAGCAATGTATTCACTAAAGTGTCAATCCAGGCCTGCAAGCTGGATTGATGTACTGTCTGCATGATTGCCAACTGCACAGATATTTTTCAACTGAACACAGTTTAGAGTAATACCTATGCCTTGTAGGTGTGACCACACTGATAGATCTGACAGCATTTTCAGGACATTACTGATTGCAATATGTGTCAACTGTGCAGAGGTTTGCCAAATGTCAACAGTGTACATCATTGTTGCTCATGAGATTCTTGATTTAAGAACTTTTTATTTACAAGTAACTACAGATGTTTGTTAGAAAATGATGACCGTGTGCCCTAGTATATGAGGCTGGGGGTGAAACAAGTCTGTAACACTTACTAGTCACAAAAGCACTAGAGGAGGAAGGCAAACAATCTTTGTTGGTATAAAAACTTTTATTACCACACCGGCTGGAATAAGTCGAATTCAATACACTCCAAGGCACATCCAATACACTCCAAGGCACAAACGCTATGTCTCCACACCTGCGTTTTCGTTTCGGACACTTCTTCAGATGCACTACAATCCATTAAATTTTCGCCTGCCTTATATACACATCCAATAAATATCAATTAACTAATTACAGCACCAATTTATAGTTAATTATCTAATATACTTATACTAATCACATTAAAAACAGACTGAAAGGATTTTTATTTAAAACTCATGATTTTAAAAAACTAATAAAAACTTGACTTTACTAAAAAGCAAATCAAACTCACTTGATTTACAAAAAAACCTTAACCAAATTCATCTATATGTATATTATACTCTACAAATTGTAAGATTTAAAAATCTGCCTATAAATATAACGTTTTATTATTGCACATACTCCCTCTAGTGTACAAAAAGAAATATTACACACATATAAGGATCTAGATACTGACTTCCTATCTTTGTTCTAAGAACTAAGCATAATAATTAATGAGTTAAAAATTGTCACACTTCAATAAATTCATTTACCTTCCCATCAAGAAGAAAGAATAATACTCAATAACCAGAAGTATCATAGGACCAATAATTAATATAATTAAAATAATATATTTACAATTAACATGAAAACAACTTTTAAATTCCAAAGACAATATTGCACTCATAATTTGGCAGCCCTCAATTTCAGCACAGGTAGTAAGGATACTATATTGTTAAGACCTGGTTTGTTATACGATTCCAACTGTAACTGCCACAACAGTTCTTTATATTCGATCGTATCTTCCCATGGTCCGCCTCGAATATCTTTCTTAACTACTTCCAAAACAAAAAAATGGAATTCTGCTTCTGAGCATTTCATTTTATGATTTGCCAAGGCATTATTGGGGCACCCATTTTTAATATCATAATTATGTTCATAAATCCGATTTTTCAATTTACGTTTGGATTTCCCCACATAAAAAGCTTGGCATTTCTTACACATGCTCAAATAGACGATTCCACTTGTATGACAGTTCGCATATTCAGTACTCCTTACTAGAATATCCCTACTCTGTATATGAACTGAATCTCAGGCAAAAATAAACGGGCATTGCGGGCAACTACCGCATTTAAAGGTCCCAATTCTGCCCTTCTTCTGATGGTGACCCCTACCCTTTGTTTCAAAAAAATTTTTAAGATTTTTACCTTTTCTAAAAGTGCATTTCAATGGCTGTTCAAAGAGCTGATTCAAATCCGAAAACTCCCCAAATTTTTGCCATTCAGTCTTAATTAGATTGAAAATAAATTTTGCTTCTCCATTATAATCCAATACCAAATTATTAGAACCATCAAATCTATCAATCTGATGCCCAGAATTCATTGGTTCATCAATTCCTAAAATTGGATGAAATTTACTAGCCCTCCAAATCACCACTTCTTTTTCTACTTCGGAAATTAGTACGTCAGGGTAGCCCCTCTCCAGGAACATACTATTTAGCTTCCCACATTCTTCAAAAAAATCTTCATCCCTGGAGCACATTCTACTAGCCCTCACATACTACCCTTTAATAATTCCTTTTTTATGGTGGTGTGGGTGTGCACTAAAATAGGACAGATATGAATTCGAATAATTATCCTTCCTATAAACTTTTGAAAAGAATTTCCCTTCCTTCTTCCCTATATAGATATCTAGATACTGTAAACAATCCTTGTTTTTATTGAAGGTGAAGTTAAGGAAGCTAGTAGTGCCAGATATATAGTCAAAGAAAGCTGAAAATTCCTTCTCAGTACCAATCCATAACAGGCATATATCGTCTAGGTAACGCTTATACAATTTCCAGCACTTTTTAAACCTGGAATTAAGTATAAACTTTTGTTCCCATATATCCAATATAATGTTAGCATAGGTGGGCGCACAACGTGGCATCACACCCTGTACTTGCCTGAAGAACTCTCCCTCATAATGTATGAAATTATTCGTCAGGACTACATCCATCAGGGTCAATATCAATCGAAAATCATTATGAGAAAACTTGCCATATTGAATCAATGCTTCTTCAAATAATTCCATACCTTCTTTATGCGGAATAGACGAGAACAAGTCTATTATGTCAAGCGTGATAAACAATACATTTTCATCAAAAAAATCCTGCTTTAAATTCCTTAGTAAATCCCAGGAGTCTTTGACTATACCTGGCCCTTCCTTCAAAACTTCTTTCAGCTTAACATCCAACCACTTAGCAATAGGGGCTGTAACTGAGCCCTCTGATGCAACAATTGGTCTCATTGGGGGGTTATTAATATTTTTATGAACCTTCGGCACCCCAAAGATTACTGGTACTTTTGGTTTCACCACTGATAGGTACCTGAAGGTGTTAATATCAATCGAACCCTCCAAAAGCAGGTCATTCAACACTATCCCCACTTTTTGATTACCTAAATTGATCTCATTAACAGACGACCTCTCGTATCTATCCACATTCAGCAATAATTCCATCATTTTGGAATCATACACTATCTGATCCATCATCACAATACCCCCTCCCTTATCAGGTTTAGATATCCGGATATTCTTATCCCCTGCTAGTTGTTGCAATAACCTATTTTCCTCCACTGTAAGATTCGGAGCAACTCTTTTATTGGACAGTTCATTCCTAATTCTCTTTTCCACAAGATTCTCGAAATTCTTGAGTTGCTGATTAATAGGAGGGTTAAAGATACTTCTTTTCCTTAAATTATGAGTATCTGGACCTATTTCATTTAAATTCTGTTTCTGATACAAGAGTTCAAAATTTTTCTTTCTAATGAATAATTTCAAATCAATAAGGACCTTGCTAACATCTGCTTTTTTATTTGGTACGAATTTCAGTCCCTTTGTAAACAGTTGGAAGTAAACTTCATTAATTTCAAGAGCACTATAATTATATATAGTGTAACCATTCCTTTTATTAACTATCCCTTCCTTCACACCTCCATCAGACCTGGACTCATAAGCATGCTCACCATCTAACACTCCTACCACTTGAAGTTGTTCTTGTTGTGATTCCTGTAGTGGGTACGTTGGTAAACCCCCCCTCCCCCTCCTGAAAGTTTTTTTGATAATTCCTTTGATTATAGTTCCTAATCCGTTCAGATCTTCTCAACTCAGGGAACTCCTGTTCATCCCTCAAACCAATATTATCCTGACCTTGTACTACCCCTTCAAAAACTGCTTCTTGGTTGGGTTGATAATTAAAATTTTTGTTTTTATTGTTCATATAAATACCTCTTGGATTTGGGTAATTAGTTTTTTGTTTATATTCTTCCATATCCCTTCCAAGTTTTTTACACTTTCTATCAAAAATATTAGACAGATTTCTCTCTATATTATTTAACATACTTTGGTATTTTTTCCGATTTTCCTCCATAGAAAACAATAAATCATTGACAATTACTTTATTCAATTATTCTAATTTTAAATTCAGGCCCTCCATCTCCCTAGAATTCTCCTTTACAATAGCTTTTAATATATCCAGGCCACAATTATTGAAAATGTTCAATAATTCATGATGGAAATCGGACCCTACTTTCACTTTATTTGGATACTTACATATCCTTAACTCTTTCGGGACAATACTTAAGCTTATGCATTCTTTAAGATAGGCATTCTCAAGCTCTAAGTTTTTAAACTTGAATAACATTTCATCAAAACGATCCACATTCTGTCTGTAACACTGACAGCAATGTATACAGTTTAACATATGTTGCAAGATAGTACTGCAGAGCATAGCAGTGCAGGTATTAATGTACTGCTTTTCCCTTTTTATCACAGGTGACCAGGGGGTTGGTCTCTGTCCCCTTCACAACCTGATGCCAGTGTCTCTTCAGACTCTGATGATGATGATGATGGCCAAAGTGAGGCACAGGTGGGCGTTTCAGGGGCTGAATATGTCACAGAGATTGACATCCCTCTTCTTCCCTCATTATCACTGACACAGTCAGTATGCCTCTGCATGCCCATTCCCCTGAGGCTATAGATATTGGACAGTCAGACAGTGGGGACATTGAACACAAAAATGTGGCTACTATGGCTGCAGTGAGTGTCAATACTGGCCATAGCCAAAGAGATGGTGAGGTACCATACAGGTTGACTGATAGGGGTGCTCATAGGAGGCCTGCTGTCTTTCCACCACCTGTTGCAGGTGTCTCATTACGTGTCACTCGGCATATGTTTAGGGCCATTATGTTGGCAGAGGCACATTCCAAAAGGAACTCCAGATGAATATTCAGGGTTATGGATGCAGCACAGTCTGATATCCGTGACTGCCTCCACCATGTTGCAAATACCCTGGATCAGTTGACGGAAGCAGTGGAAATATGTTGGTCTGAGCTAGATCTGTCTTGAAACGCACATTGTGTGGCAGTATATCCAGGGCTTCAGAAGAAAGTGTGCTGTCCACACCAAGACATGGTAGGCCATTGGCTCTTGGTCCTGGGCATTCCTGTGGAGGACACAGTCCTAGCAGCCAGCAGTCCCCCTCAGTTAGTATCTCTGCTCCTGACTTTGGCAATGGAGGTGCCAGTGCAACTCCTGGCAGATTCAGTTCCTGTGTTCAGGGGTGGAGATGGTGAACTGTCAGCTCTACTATGCTTAGTTCAAAGCTGTCAAACATACTGACACGTAGGGCTAGCACTGAGCATTACTGTGTTCATGTAGACACTCACACACCACTGTCACAATCAGGTCAGCTACGGACACACATGACACATTTCCATGGTCCATCTTGCCTACTTCCCTTACTGACTCACACACACATTTGCCAACCTATTGGATCAGCCTAGGCCTCCTGCACCTCCACACAACACCCTGTGCAAGTGATGATACCTGTGCCACATCCCTGTCATCCTTGTCATCGACACAGGGAAATGAAGCTATGTGTCTGATGCACAGGATAACTATCTAAATTACTACATATTTGTTTCATCCATTGTTGTCTTTGATATGCCACTTGTACTGGTCACTGACAGATATTGTTTGCTGCCATTTGTAATGAATAAACCACTTTATTTTGTGTAGATTACATTGGATGATGTTGTAATAGCTGTATACTTACACAATGAAAGGTGTCTCATGGAACTGTTTATGTTTTAGTTTCCTGACTGTGTAGGACACACCTATGGGTTAAACTCAGAAACATCAGACCACAGGATGGAATGGCAGCACAGACAGAAAATATCTTCAGAAAGGTAATGCAGTATAGGTGCACGGCTGCATAGGTTCATATGTGCATAACAGGCTAACAAGAACAATGGCTTCTTTTAGCCTTGATATGCATCCCTAATCTCTGACAAGGTCTGGTACCCTTAAAAAGTGTAAGCAGGGTTTTGTGTGCTGACACATCTACAAGTTGTAGCATATCAGATAAACCATCTGCAATGTCCCTGTCTCCATTACAGACATTTGTCCTAAACCAGTTATGTTGGTCTTTTTCCACATCCTATTGTGTAACTTGCACGTATTGTGCGTTACAGCGGAAGTATGTCTCACATGGATGGAGAGCCTGTTACATATACGGTGCATTATGTGGGTTACATATCTGTCTCTCCAGCATGTCCTGTTTTTACCACAGTCAAGGTATAGCTGTTAGAAGAGGTTATTCTCATGCTAGTTCTTTCTTGGATATGCAGGAGATACACAGTGGGATCTGACACCTCCCTGTATGGCAGCCATACAACTTCCCTCCAAAGCATGTAGGAGAACTGTTGGTTCTGTGTGGGATTCAGTGACAGCTCCTAATTTGCAATCATCTGCAAATGTACTCATTCTGAGGTCACTGACAGTGGTTGTGACTGCAGAGAACGGTATGGATAGGAGGGGTAGTCCCAGGAATGATGTGTGAGTGAAATCCAGTGGTGACTGGCATCATTGTAACAGTGGACTACCCAATGCTATCTTCCTGGATAATGATTGTCAGGCACTTACCGATCCACCGGCTGACATACTAGTTTGTAAATAACCTGTACAGTGTTTCAACAATGCCTGATGGCCTAATCTTGTCAAATTCCTTCTCAGGGCGTGGTAGGTGGCGTGAGTCATTTTCCCCTCATCCATCATATAGTTTAACACTCAGTGAGGTCCACTGGTTAGGGTAGGCATGATCTGACATTGAACAAAACAAACTGGGTTTGAGCCCATGTCTGCAGGTGTTCTATATTGTTACTATCATTTCCATGATAATTCTTTTCATGGTTTTAAATATAAGAGTACCGAGACAACTGGGGACAGTGCTTGTCACTGCATGCTAGTTGTCCTGTATGCAACTAAGTATTGCAGTTAACTCCATCATGGTTTCCAAGAAGATAGTCATCCAAGATGTCTGTGCCTGTACTGAGCACAGGCAAACAATGGAGGTGAAAGTCATACATACACCCTGTGAAGATAAGTAGGGTATGTTTACACAGTTATTCTGCAGTTGGACACTACTCAAGCAGTCTGTACTGAAATGACGCAATTACCTTGCGATGAATGCTGACAAGAGGGGAGTCCCCTGCAATGCTGGTGCCTGGCTACTATTACTGCTGGTCTCAGCACAACCACTCTCCCCTTGGTTACCATGCTACTATACTTTGTCTGTCACCAGAAGCAAAACATTAGTGTCAAGCTGAACATGATGAACAGGTCACAGCCTGTTTGTTCATCCACATAGTTGTCCCACATCATGCAAGGCTCTGTAGGCTTCATGTGCCCTTTTCAAGGCAGATGCCTTAATTATCAACCAGAGTGCTCATTTGAGTTTGGCATGTATTATGCCTTGTATTTCAGGGTTGTTAGGATTTCACTAGGGTACTGACCAGATGGTTAGTCAGAATACAGCTATAGCATCACAATGTAATGTTCAGTGTCTGGTGACATTAAACTCCAAGGTTGCTCAAACAAGCACTACAGTGGCAGTGATCCCTGTTGGTGACAATTTCATAGAAGTTTATGCAGCCTAACCTTCAACAGTTTCATGGTGTACTTCTACATGACATGGATCTCAGGCTTACTGTAGAGGAGTGGCTACCTTTGGCCAAAGTGTGTGTACCTCATACTTGTCCTAGGTATGTCATACTGTGAATTTATGTAACCAGAACACGTCTGTGTTCACACATCATGTCACACAACATCCAATTTACTGTCTGGTTGCTTGAGAGGTACTGTAGAGTAGCAAGGCCAAAGTAATGACTACAAAGTTGAACAAGGTCACTGTGCATGCACAGATATCCACATCTCCACTGCAAGGAGTGCCTACAGACAGTGTGTTTGAGGCTGTCAACCCCAAGGGTGTAGCAGCATGACCTTAACTTGGCTGGAGTTGTACATTGTCACATTTTTATGTATGCTATTGCGACCATGCCTTATAACAGGATAATGGTTAATACAAGGGACACATGCCTGACAAAGCATTGTACTCGCTCAACCATGTTATGCACACTATCAGGTGCTATGTTACCTTAGGAGAACTACATAAAGGTGATAGCATGTTACATTTCAGCATCTGTCAGGCCACTGCCTAATGATGGCCTGCTGTGACATACACACAAGCAAGACTCTATTGCTAAAGTCATTATCAATGATTGCTGACGAGATGTGCAAAGTATCTCCACCCCTATACTCTTATGACACAGAAACACACCATGTGAGAGATGTGACTGTATTACAAACCTTGATTCCATGCTGTCTCACACACTGGTCAGTACATATGACAATTAGCAATTTGCCAACATAAACAGCTCACCACAGGGTCTATGTCAGATAAACGAAAACGCAATCTCTCGAACATTCATATGAGCGAATAATCATAACATCGAAATTTGTACCACCCGCTAAATATATATTCCTACTCCAAGGTTGCACTAAGGGCAAATAGCCCACTCTTCACTGTACTGCAATACCAAAATACCAATTCCGATGTTATGATTATTCGCTTATATGAGCATTCGATAGATTGCGTTTTCGTTTATCTAAAGTAGACCCTCACCACATACTCCACCCACACCAACATCACAAACATCTCATGTGTGGAGCTCCTTACCAAATACATACGCAAACAACAGACACCTCAGAAACCCAATTACAAGCTCACTGCACAAAATCATAGATCTGCAGAACATAGCACACATAATAGCACATGTACCACTGTCACCTGAGGCAAAACCCAAACCCAAACATATTATTAACAGGTGATTACATCATGAGACACATTGCTGTCCCTCTCACCAGCCTACATATGGGAAAGGTCACATTTAGCTGTATGTGAGGTGCCAGCATATGCCATACAACACATGCATGCAGGTATGTCAACATCAGGTAACATTATGATGACTTCATAGGCTCTGTCGGTGTGTACAGCTTGAGACATTCCTCAATGGACTGTATGCAGACACATAACTGAGCTTACAGAGTCTGTGTCTCTGGTTGGTATGCTCATAGCCTTCAGTTCCATTTCACTTTCACCTAGGATGGTGGCTCAGTACACAAGGAAAATGATTGTAGTCAATGACTGGCTTATTGTGTGGTGTCATTGTAAGGGGATCTAGTATGTGTCAGCCGGGGATGACTTGCTCAACAGACCTCTATGCTTTGCCACAGATGGTTTTCATCTGTCACCCGTATGAGTTTGTGCACTGGTCAAGGCTGCTGACATCCTCATAGTGCATCTTATAGGTGGTCTCTTAAAGGAAAACTTTCTAGTGATGAAATGACATCTTCAAACAACATCACAGTTATGCTGCTACATGCTAGGAATGCCAACACTACACACCACTCACTGGAAGGTGTCCCCACCTTGGAAGATGCCAACATTTGCACAGTCACACATACCTGGTTGAAGGCTGTGGACAGCACCACAGCCATACCAGACTACATGACCTTCCACATGTTCAGACCTCAAACTGAAAGTGTGCCAGGTAATGCAGGTGTATCCGTATTCATTAAAGATAGATACACATCCAGATTGGTTAAACAGTGTGATTTCCTGGAGACACTGCAGGTAGGGCACCTAATTAAGCCATTACTAGCTACAGGAGTAACTCCAAAAATCAGGACCCCCATTGTGCTTATTTGAATCTACTTGTGTCTATCAATATACATCACAACACCATGGTGTGGGGTGATTTTCACTAACTACCAACTGTGTTGGTTACTCGTGCTCAAACTAACTTGCCAAAAGGTTAGTCCATGTCCTTAACTACAATGCCCTGAACCAGTAGAGTG
Source organism: Protopterus annectens (assembly GCF_019279795.1). Classification (NCBI taxonomy): domain Eukaryota; kingdom Metazoa; phylum Chordata; order Ceratodontiformes; family Protopteridae; genus Protopterus; species Protopterus annectens. The sequence goes on along the minus strand of NC_056741.1, from coordinate 1,777,082,204 downwards.
ACATCCCCACAAGGGGAAGCAACATGCTGCATTAGGTTACTAATATGGGTGACAACTGTAGCACCTCCACTGTGAGTTTCTCCCTGATGAGATCTGACCACAGATCAGTCTCCTTAAAAGTGAGACTCACACCTGAACAACCCTCCCCCTTGCAGCAAGCACAGTAATAAACTTCAACAAAGCAAATTATAATCTCCTATAGGATGTACAAGCAGCTTGACTGCACCACCCTGCTTATATGGGACAGGCAGCTATGCCGAGCTCTGCACCAATGCTTTATGCAAGCACCTGCACAACTGCATAGACTCAACTGTACCTGACAGGAGGAAAACAAGCTCCTCATGGCACAACAAACAGAGCAGTCATACAATCCTCCACTCATGTCGATCTCCTACAAGAGGGTTGTCATGAACAAATGTATGTTTACGTACTCATGGCTGTAAACTCCATACAAATGTGTATGCAGTATGATTTTCATTGGTAACACCAATGTTCCTGGTAAGTAGCACATCAGTAGCAACACCTGATGTACAGACTCATGAGTAATAGACATGGCCACATAGGTCTGGCCACACAGGTTTATAACTTCTTTACCATAGATCACCATGTCTCCCTAGTGGTAAGAAGGGAAGTATATCATGCTCAGGTCATTAGGGAGGGCACTTTCACCTGATAATGATGTAGTTATAACCTCCGTGTACTCTTCCCTCAGCATGGTAATATTTGAGGACAATGACCATTTTGTCATGTACTTTTTCAAGCATCAGTGGCAATTGCACACAATACAAAGATTCCTCAAAAGGGAACTTCACGTCCCCAGTATCTGTCCTATGGGGATTGTCTGAAATAACTGTCATTGTAGCTTGTATCATATAGACTACTCAGACATGAGCTCTGCCTTGCATACAGGGCAATGTCTGACCCTGCTGTATTGGAAATGCTTCATATCTGTAGGTGAAATGTTACATGTATTACTCGCTGTAAGGACATTAACCTCATATGTGACATTACTAATACATGCTGGTGGGGGAGATATGTCTACCAGACTTTAACAAACCTTTGCAACAGACTGCCACCTAATGGTAGACAGTGTACCTCATTGACCTTCTTCAGATGCAATTTGTATGATTGCCTGGATGATCATAATTTCAACACAGGGCTGGCTTCTGCCTGTGTCCCTCATAGACAGGGGCAATATGTGCTGATCATGTAAATAAGGGTAAGAACTTGACTAGGATTTTAAGGGACCAAGGACCATTAGGATACTAAAGTCCAATGATCCCATGATCACATATGTTGATGTAAAATGGTCTAACATCCACACACACAAACATGGCTACAGTGCGAATAGTACCACTAATAATTAACATTTTCAGAACACTGCACAGCACACACACACCCAAGTTGGCTATAATTAGATTAGAACCCCCACATATGTAATGGTACACACTACAGATCACAGTACTTAACGCATATGCCATGTATGCTAGATGAAGTCAGCAGGCCTTGTTGTGGTCAGGAATTTGGAGGCCTACGTCACCTGCTACAACCAAAAAAACTGTGAAACCCTAGCTCTTTTGAAGTCAGTGGAGTGCACACATACACACCAAGTGGCCTGAAGTGAGATTAGAATTACTACCTATCTGGAATTTGACTCTATAGATCACAGTATTTATTGCAAACACCACAGTTGAAGTCTAATTTTAGAAAGGCAGCTGGTAGTCTTAAGGTACATTACATCAGCAGGCCTTGTGGAAGACATGAGCTTGGAGGCCAGTGGCACCTGCTATGCCAAAAAGTGCAAACCATTTCAGTATGGTAGTCAATGTGGGATTCCAATTTGTTTTGCAGGGAGATGCGCATACACACACACACACACACACACGCGCACACGCACACACACACACACACACACACACACACACACACACACACACACACACACACACACACACAGTGGTCTGGAGGGAGATTAGAACCCCTACTGATCTAGTCTTACACATTACAGATCACAGCATTTATCGCACGTCCCATGGCTAAAGTCTGCTTATACCTGACAGTGGGCGACTACTTGTTGAGTATATAAACTAAGCTTGTATTGAACTACAGAGTGACATCACTTATCACTGTTCTCTGCATCTAGCAGCCTAGCAGTCATATAACTGTTTTTATCCTAGCTATGTGGCTACAGTACCCATTTTGGCCATGCAGTATATGGGGGTTTGCATTTGGATGGACAAGCCTGTGGCCAAAAGCAATGTGCCCTGTTAATGTGTGTGTACACATGATATATAGCACAACCTGTTCACCTGTTGGTATATGTGTGGTGACATCCAGCAGGCACAGGGGGCTGTAAGTAAGTGGACTATCAACTGTTGAGCCCTTACTTTTGGTCCTTTGAGCAACATTATATATGTATCATAGTGCAGCTTTAATCACCATTATCAGGGTATGTAGGACAATATAGACATACACACATGTAAACATATATATTTATGTATATAAAAGAGATGTATATATAAATGGAGGTGTGTGTGCGTGTTTATGATATATATATATATATATATATATATATATATATATATATATATATATATATATATATATATATAAATGGATAATATATCTATAGGGAGAGAGAGAGAGAGACAGATAGTGACAGACAGATATGTATACATATATGTATGTATCTGTAGACATATCTATATGTAAGAAGTCATTTTGAGCAGGGAGCAACTGAATTAGGCTGTTCTTAGCTAAGTGTATGAGCATGCCCAATGGGATTTTTGCAGTTATAACCTGACTCCAGCCCACACCTACCTGTACTCCAGTCCGGGATTTGTGTGGTCAACAAAATGACATCTGTCCCTGTTTCTGCAGTGCTGCATGTCACTGACATTGGCTACGACTTTCTAAACTTGTCTTATGTAATTAGTATGTGACAGAGGTTAATAATATTACACCACACACACAGTGTGACAGTCTTTAAAACACAAAGTAATGACACCTCACATCCAAAATAAGTAGGTACTTCTAGATTAGAACCATGAACATCATCAACCAAACTAACTGCCTGGGTACTTTGAGCCACACAAGTTGCATGACAGGCAAGCATCATTTATCACATAATCAGCTGCATAAATATGCAGATCATTATTACTGCGTTAAGTGAGATACACAATGTATGGTCACTTTCTATGTTACTGCCCTGAGATTGTCTGGAATGCTGATATACCACTAATGAGTTTCTGTTGCAGCACTTACAAGGGAACACTGATGTGTTGGGAGTGGTGGAGCACCACCACATGTTCTGCTGGCATACACAGTAGCATGACAGTCATGTCCCACTGTCTAATATCTCCCTTGACTGATGTACCAGCAATCTGCTGTAGTAGGACTGCATGAATATTCCATGCATGAGGCCTAGTGAATACTAATGGAAACATGATATTGGAATGGGTATCTGTAGTCCCATGTGGATGTTATTTCTGTTCAAGTAGCTCACTATATTTACTTGCTTAATGTAGCAGATCCATACATACAATGCCATATCATAGTAATCCTTACAAGTATTGTGTAGGTTACAGACGTACCTTGCAATTGCAGCGGGTGACACAGCTGTAGTTCAGGGCTAACTTTGTCAGATGCAAGCAGCACACAGCCAATACATGGATAGGTACAGGATGTGTGGGTTGCCTGCCATAATTTTTAATTGCTGTATGTGAGTAGGAGTAAGGTGTCAGTTCCTACATCTCAAGGCTGTCAGTGAATGCACTATGTGTCACCTCCTAGCCAAAGCTAGGGTGTACTGAGCATGCCTACATCTGCCTACAGGGACATCAGTAGAGAGTTCCTCCTTAGAGCCCTCCTGTGACCTAGGCACTGGTGGGGGGTGTGCATCCCTTCTCTTTGATGATCCTGCTGCAGCTCTTTCCACAGGATCACATTGTGTAGCATAGCACAAACTGTGAATATATGTGCACATCTGGCTAGAGAATACAGCAGGGCTCCACCAGATATACCTAGCACCAGAACCATGACTTCAGAAGCCAAAACACATGCTCTATGATGTTCCTAGTTTGTGCGTGTGCCTTATTATGATGTTCTTCTGTGTGTGTGTGTGTGTGTGTGTGTGTGTGTGTGTGTGTGTGTGTGTGTGTGTGTGTGTGTGTGTGTGTGTGTGTGTGTGTGTGTGTGTGTGTGTGTGTGTGCATGTGTGTGCACATTTTTGATGGGTGACATCATCCATGGTTCCAGGGTGTAGCCAGCATCCCCTAGTAAATGGCCATGTGGGATGTCCCTCTCTCCAAGCAAACATCCAGTACAGCTATGATGTGTGCCTGATATGGTAGTCATGATAACTGCCAGGGTTGCTAGCACACACATTCACAATAATCCCCTGGGCATTGCACATGACTTGGCAGTTGATGGAGTGATACGTCTTGTGGTTAATGTAGATTCTACTCTGCTCACCAGATGGTGTCTCGATGTATACATGAGTGCAATCTATGGCACCCAGCATGGTAGAAGTGTTGCATATTGCTGGCCCTCACCTTGGGGAGAGGGGAAAAGATATGTGCTCACTGGCTTGTGGTGGCATAGCATCCAGGACCTGGTGGAGTATTCTGGATGCAGATGCCTATGACACCTCCATCATGTCCCCAGTTGGTCTTTGAAAGGTACCTGCAGCTAGTATCATAAGGGCTACAAATATCTTTGTTTCCACTGGGATGGGATCCCCTCTGTTGGCTCTGGCTCTGGGTTGAGGGCGGCAGAGCTCAGTGAGTTCTTGTAATATGTCCCTGTCCACCCTGTAGCGCTCTACAATCTCCAGCTCATGTAGCTCCTGGAAGGTTACCCTGGGCCTGAACACTCTTCTCCTTCTCAGCCTAGGCCTATTATAAGTAGCACCAGCAGTACTGACTTCAGCATCTAGCTCATGCAGATGTAACAGACCTGCAGCAGCCCTTAGCATTATCTCAGTTAAAATTCCCAAGTCTGTACTCCAATGGCCCAGAGTATTGGGGAAAAATCAGAATGTAGGGTGTATGCATACTTTATGCAGGTCTGCTGTAGGTCCAGCATGTGTGATTGGCTAATTAGTATGCATTTCACCTCCCTAAAATGTAATCAGTATCATTTAATGGCCTTACTTTATTGCGTGTCATGGCTCTATGTGCCATGCTGCACAGTATAACGTATACACTCTAGTAAATATTCATTGAATACATCTGCTTTCCATTCATTCCTGCCTATGTCATCACTGTTATGTGGGTAGTGTGCTGTGGGAATGCATTAAGCTGTGCACTGTGCTGCACAGCATAACTTATACAAAAGTCAAAAAAGTAATAATTGAAGATATCCAGTTTTAATTACTTGCTGTATATGTCATCACTGTGACCTGGGTGGTCTTTCCATTTGAACAAGCTCAGCTATGTGGTGAGCAGTGCAAACATGCTCTGTGGGTATTAAATAATCCTAAAAGTGAATGGACACCCCCCCCCTGCTAGCATCCACATCCATAGGAAATATCAACATGGTGTGGGAGCCTACATGAAGTGGATATGCGGAAATGCTTACTCCTTTTTGCTATTCAAGACATCCATCTCATTTGCATACATATTCATGCTGACAGCCTGGAAACTACATGGTATGACTTGGGCAACAGCACCATTGCACCACTCTATGGACCTGACACAATGTCCTCTAATGCATTTCTGACAAATATCATAAAATGTTTTTTTTACCTATTTTTTTAATTTCAATTTAGCATGTTTGCACACTAGGGCACATAGTGCAAGCATGCTGAAATTATTTTTAAAAAGTTATTTATTTTTACATATTCTCTTCCTTTTTCAGACATCCACAATGTACATTATAAACATATATGTATGTGTTCTAACATTTACTGGGGAGTTATGTCCATATTTCAGATGTTTTACATCCCCTTCTGTATGTGTAGAATCCTGTACTTGGCAAAGTTCTGCTAACGCTATGGACATGGTCACGGCATCTACATGGATGCCTTCCTGCTTGTTGGATCACTCCACCTGGGTCATTTGCATAAGATTCACCTGCTTATTAGGTAATTTGCATTACACGGGACTTTCCTTGTTTGTGTGTTCTTTTGCACTGCTAAGTGGCGCTTACTGAATGTAAAAATGTTCGCACTTGTGTATGCATTGTGCAGCAATACGTATACAATAAAAAAATCATGTAGGCTTTACTGAATTCCCCCATGAATATATCAGAAATAATTCCAGTTGCTTACAGCTTCTTGTAATCATAGTAATGATACAGCACAAAAAGCTGCTTGCAAAAAGTTAAGATCTGTAACAGGACTTCATCTGAAGTAAGTTAACCAAACAATGTGCATTATACACATATATGAATTAGTTTACATTTGAAGTCTCTCCACCAAGGTCTATAGTTTTATTAATTTAGTTATACGCGTGTAATTATATAGGTTCATAGGTAAGTAGTAGGCTAGCTGTCCTTGTGGGACATTTTAAGCCTAGCTAATTTCCCATTTTGTGTTCAAATTAACCTATCCCATTTAGTTAGTGCTTGGCCTTACCCATCCCATGGTCAATAATTATAAATTATCCCAATGAGAATAACTGGGATCATACCACAAATAATTTAAGGGGACCCATGCACGGGATAAAGCATTTTAATGCTGTTTCTGTCCATTAGTAGTAATGGAGGTAGTCCTGGGGTAAATTTTCTTTCTCCCATCCATAGATCCTAGTTGTGGTTGAATATATTCAGAGATGAACTTCGTTTTTAGTGGATGCTGAGTCTGTTCCATAGCAGCTGTTTCCTCTGTGAGATACAATGAAGGCAGGTTAATATAGTGCCTGAAGATCTAGTTTCCTGGAAGTAACACCTCCCAAATTACCCAGAGGTGTGCATGTGTGTGTGCGTTCATATCTTAGTAGACCTGCTGCCTCATGCTCCCAGCTTAGATTATTTTAAAACAGATCAATTCTAGGGAAGCCTCTTTATGTATCCTATTTGTAAAAGTACAAACTTAGAAAACAGGGTTGTGTTTCCAAAATAACTATCCACAGTGTTTTCATGGCTACACTGAATCAGTTTGGAATGCTGTGCTTTAACATGGTACCACACAGTGATCCACTGTTGATATGACTATGCAGAAATTTAAACTGTATCAGCATTGTGCAAGTTGGCATGATGTGATTATGCAGTATAAATGCTGTTTAAACTTCCACAGACCTGGTTGTGCCAAGACCACCGCAGACCACAGCATAGCAATATGACAGTTAGGTTGACAGAAAAGGACATTCTGAGGCTGCATGACAGATCATACCCACCTATCCCAGGTATAGATACAGTGGTAAGAAAACAGGGTCACATGTCATCTGCAGGAATGCAGCTGAGTCACAGTAGGGATCATAGTACTTTGCTGTTGCCAATACCATGATATCATGTTACACATCTTGCTTCAGCGCTGTGGCATGTATTCCTTTCTAAACTGGGTATAGAGCTTAACATTATATCCTACACTGCTCTGCCTATTAGCATTTTGGTATGCCTTGTAATCCTAAATGGTACAGCAAAATGCAAGTTCCTTGCACAGTATTGTAGTGTGTAATAATAATAATATAATGGTAGTTTTATAGATTAGACAGTCCTATACCCACTGACTTGTGCAAGGCCTAGTATGATTAAAGAGACTGTGTGTGAGAGCTGGCTTAATGGATATGGTGCTTACAATATAAAAAAAAGAGGTGCAGAATTTGATTCTGTCCAAAGGAAATTGGGTAGGTTTAAAATGGATCCCAAGAGCTACCATTCTATGAATTTCAGTTTGCAACTTATTTTCTGGTATTTAAATTGTCAGTCTGTATATAACTTTACAAGCCAATCATCGGGCTTTTGCTAGGATGTATAGGGCTATGTTAACAGGGCGGCCACGGTGGTGCAGTGGTTAGCATTGCCGCCTCACAGCAAGAGGTTCTCCGGTTCGATCCTCGGCTGGGGTGCCTTCTGTGCGGAGTCTGCATGTCCTCCCTGTGGTCGCGTGGGTTTCCTCTGGGTGCTCCGGTTTCCTCCCACATCCCAAAGACATGCTGCAGGTGGATTGGACACTCTAAATTGGCCCTAGGTGTGCGTGTGAGTGTGCCTTCTGTGGAAGGTTGGGCGCCGGGCTGGCAACTCGACACCGTAAAACTCCACTGCCATTCAATGTGCGGACAAGGTGATCCGCTGTGGTGACCCCTAACCGGGAAAAAGCCGAAAGAAGAAGAAGTATAGGGCTATGTTAACAGTAAAGCAAATAGTTTTAGAAGTTGTCTTGTAAAACCTAATTTATAATATGGAAGCGAGTCTTAAGAAATATAATTGAATTATTGGAAGGGGCTAAGGAAAGCATAAACAGGAAGAGATTTGTTTTATTTATTTATTTATTTATTTATTTATTTATTTATTTATTTATTTGATTAAATGGTCTCATAAGACCTGCAGCTATTTCCATGGGAGAGTTAGGGTGGTATTTATTCAGGCAGTGGAAAATCTGAAAGGGCTCTTGGTGCAGCATACATGGTATATTGTTTGAAATATGCTAATACCTAGCTGTTCCATGTGACATGCCATGTGCTGCAAATTCCTTCAGATGAGTTTGATTAAGGTATATTGGAGGCTACAAGCTCATCCACAGTGTATGTTCTGTTAGTGGACCTAACTGAAAAACATTCAGGTATTACATATGTTAGACAAGGGAAATGGATACGTACAAGTGAAGAAATGAAAAGTTTTCAATATTTTATTTGTCAGGAAGTACTGCATAATTCTCAGTAGGCAAAATGCTTCAATTGAACCAAGCAGGGATACTCTTACTGCAAGAAAATTTAGTAGAAAGCCATAAGCTTTGGATGGAGAGATTTGATGTCTTCTGCATCGCTACTAAAATAGACAGAACATTTGCATTTCTTGAAGAGGAGAAGGCCTACAAAGCAGCAAATAGGGAGATGATGAGTAATTACTGTGAATCTAGAAAGAATGTGACATTTGTTTTTGCAATGGCACAAGGTCCTACAGAGAACATAGGTTCATAGGTTCATAGGTTCATAGATTAGTACTAGGCTAACTGCCCTTGCGAGCCATTTTAAGCCTAGCCAATTATCCCTTATGGGGGTACATAGGTGCTTATGTTAATGAACTAAAGAATTAAACTAAAGACTGTGAATTTGGTGAGTTTCTAGGTTCATTAATGAGAGATGGAATAAATAGTGGTCTAGAAAGTAATAAAACAAAGGTCAGACGGTTAAGAGAAGGTATGTTAATAATGTGAAATTACAAGTACACAGCTGAAATAATTAACAGATAATGGAAATGTGTAAAATAAAATGCAAGTCAAACAAAAAGGCAAAAATGAGTAAAGAAGTGAGAATATGTTTTAGTAGTAATGATGGCACGAAAGAAAGTTATAAGGTGCATCCAAATATGGCACAGTAGAAATTTCAGGCTTCAAATACGCAGGCTGCAATTCAGAAAGTATTCCCATGATTGATAGGCCTAACCATTAGTGGCTTCCCATTTCCTCATTATAGTAACTCTTTCTGATTCAGATGCCACTTTACCACTGTGGTTTTCCAGTGGCAGGCATAAGCACAGAGGGTGGGCATTCTGTTTGAGGTAAATAATAGTGAGGCAAATCTTAGAAGTGGTTAACATGGGTACATACCTCTCAACCGCATTTGGTAAAGGTTCTGATTTTGCTTTCAAAATCAATGTCTGCACTGTTGTTTGGCTTTGACACATGGAAGTTCCAATTTATTCCCTCCCATTGGCTAAACTAAAGAGCCAAAAAGAGAGAGGGAGAGACTTCTGCAGCTTATCACAGTTAAAATGACCAGTCTCTAGCACTGCACTGTGTGGCCTCTTTAAAATAAAAACTATACCATGTTGTGCCTGTGCTGAAGACAAGACATTGCTACTGCGGATCTGGTAAGTGTGTACAGGGAATGTGTGTGTGTGTGTGTGTGTGTGTGTGTGTGTGTGTGTGTGTGTGTGTGTGTGTGTGTGTGTGTGTGTGTGTGTGTGTGCGCGCGCGTGTGTGTGGCCTGTGTGAGAAGCAAAGGGCATATACCAGTCAAGAATGCCAGATATCTTCAGTTTTGCAATACATTCCTTGATGTTGGCTAATATTTTTGCTCCTTGACACTTTCTTACAATTTCTTTTAAAACTCTGATGATTAGCAACAGCCAGTTTAGTTGCAGCTGGGGAGAGGGCAGTCTGACTAGGTGTAACTAAGCTGGCACCAGTGAATCCCCTCCCCCTTCCTACCTAGCATCTCTAGTGTCTGACCAGTACTGAGTTCCAGGTCATTTGAACAACAATCAGGACATTATCCCCTCTATGCTCACTAGAACTAGCATAATTTTACAATATACATTCTGTACTCCATATGGTACAGTCACTGGGCATGGGCAATGGGCATTTTTGCATTTACTTCCATTTACCAAGTAGATAGGATATTTTGTATTGATGTGATATAAATCCAACATTTACACATAAACACTAATGGTAGATAGGACTGCAAGTGCTTATGTGATATAAGTTGAACATTTGAGATTTTTCTGAGGATATTTAAGTATGAGTGAAATCCCTCAGTGGCTGAGTGAGTTGTGTGTCATATGATACACTCAGGCTTTTTAAATATTTAATGTTTAGGCAATTGATTGTTCTGATGATGTTCCTAGTAGTGTAGGGGATGAAAGTGCTTAACATTTTGTTTTGATTGTTTTTTTGTTTTTAGTAATAAAAGTTTTATTTATTTATTTTTATTTTATTTTTTATTGTACATTTGTTGACCAGGCTAGTCCAACTGGATACATGTCCATTTTCAGTAGAGGCCCAGGGAGATAATCTCCAGTTACACTATTAATTCAAAAGAGATATAAAAAAAATAATATACATAGTCAATAAAGATTAAACATAAAGAGTAAGTTTAAGTAAAACATTTTTTGCCATTATTTAGTATACCTTTGACTTGTCTTTTGGAATGCTTTCTTAGTTTTGATATAGGACGTTTCCTACTGTTTGGTTGTGAATAATTCATAAAATCACCATCTCTCAAGTTCATACCTAAATATTCTAAGTCAGAAAAACTGAAAAATAATGATTGCTATCAGTGCTCATAACATGTTTGATAAGTGCATTACTTTTATTAGAATTTGAGATATCATTAACGTATTTTAGTATTCGATTTTTTTAAACTGTAAATTAGTCTTGCCTACAAAAAAGCTTTACATTTTGATCACTTAACTAAACAGACAACATGTTTTGAAATGAATTATGACTGAATATTATTCTTGACAAAAGTTAAAAAAGTCTATGGGTTAGAGTCATAAAGGTTACTTTGAGGTACCGCTATTCACAGAGAGTCATGACAGAGATCTTTTCAACAAAGATCTGCAGCACCATGTCAGGTTATCTCCATGGCTGTGCTACATGCAAATAAGGCAGTCTGAGGGAGAAGCATAAGGTAATTAGCCCTCTCTGAACTGCCACCTTGAAGTCATTTACATGCCAACAGAGTCATAGAATATCTCAGCTATGTACATTTGCACGACTGCTCTCTGCATGTCATAGAAGGGAACAAAGACAAAAGGCCATGTTCATCTACTGTGGAAGAGAGATGTACTTGGGAGTTTTAAGAGGTGTGTGAGTGAATGCATGCATGGGGCTGCATGTGAGTGTGTGTGTGTGTGTGTGTGTGTGTGTGTGTGTGTGTGTGTGTGTGTGTGTGTGTGTGTGTATGTGTGTGTGTGTGTGTGTGTGTGTGTGTGTGTGTGTGTGTGTGTGTGTGTGTGTGTGTGTGTGTGTGTGTGTGTGATAGTTAACATGATTCAGAGATATGCAAATTAATCCATAATGAGGTATTTCTTCATTGATGCTAATGTATCATTGAATTGCATAATACTACATCATGGAAACGGGGCCTTTTCACCACAGACAAAGCCCACACTGGAGACCTTAATGAATACCTGGGTGAGATTAAAAATAAAATGAAATCTATCAAAAAGAAAACTCATATATGTATTGCATGACAGTAATAATGGAAACTATCATTAGGTTTGTTTCTGTTATGTTAATGTAGCTAACCTTGACAGTGATTAAAATGTGATGATTTAATAGAAATGTTTTAAAAAAGAAAAAAACATTTGAACATTGAAAGCAGAACAGTAAAAATGTTTGCCAACAGCAATTCTCAAAGTAGCTACAGGAAGCCAACAGCCATAATTTCACCAGGAGCACCTGTTTTTGACTAGTAAACTTGCCACACTTATGTGTATATGTATATTCTTCAGCCAATCTTACCTTGAACATCAGGATATGCTGCCATTAGCAGCACTGCCCACAGAGTGGTGTTGATAGTTGTATCAGTTCCACCTGCTATGAGGTCCCCCATCAAGAAAAATAAATTTTCTTCATCTAGGAAGGTTCCACTGTCTTTGCTCTGAAATAAAAAAATGACTTATTATTAATTTCATGGAAGGATAACTTTGTATACTTTCTATATACCTTCCTTTTCTTTGGTACATCTTGTTTGACATTTGGATGCTGTCTAACAATTTTGAAGCATTTCATCTAGATTAGTGCAACCAATCTCTACTTTAGTATGTAGCTCATATATTTTTTTATATCCATCATCCCTCTTGACCATTAAGCCTTCTTCCCGTTGCTCATTTGGCCCATGTATTCCTCCAGGTTAAGGGCTCTGCTTTATGGGTTTTTCTTCTCTTGCCCATGGAGGTGGGGGGTCTAGCTACTGGGAGTGGTGCTGTCCATCTTGAGGGCCCCCAGAGTCTTGCTAACCCTAATACACTCCCCATACTGTGCTGACATATTTGTCCAGCTGTGATAATGAAGAGTGGCCTGAGCATGTGCCCCACCCCAGGCCCATGTATTGGTTATCATTTCTGATTGCACCTCCACTAGCCTGGTGTTCCTACTGAGCTCTAGCCTTAGCCAGAGTTCAAAGATGGGCCACCTCCACATTCTCTCCTCCTGCAGGACAGCCATGCACTGTCAAGTGTCTTGAGACAGTAAATGAGTTTAAGTTACCTGAGCTGTGGCCTGATCTTTATCCCTCTGTGCCATTGGATAGGCTAGTTTTTACATTTTTGACAAAAAGGTAAAAATGTATTAAAGTTTTATGAAAGTTCTAAGTACCTTCCATTGCATGTGTTTGAAAATGAATTATGAACTACAAGTCTTGCAGCTATACGATATAATACCATTGTTAACTTCAAGGGCAGGTTTCAGGCAGTTAAAGTGACCAAAGCTGAGAATCGAACCCTGTACATTGTGTCTGTGAGGTTAACTCTGTAGTCTTTTTAGTGACTGTTGGAAGAGCTGGGTGGGGTGACAGAGAGGCATAACTTCTTCTGGCACACTCATGAAAGGGGAAGGACTTTTTTTTTTTTATTTTATTTTTATTTATCATTTGTTGACCGGGAAAGTCCGACTAGGTTCCACAGAGCCTGTTTTCAGCGGAGGCTCGGGGAGAAATGCTCCACAAGACTAAGAGGCTTCTGACCTATGGGATTTGTTGTCCCAGGATTTATGCAGGAATATGTCATATCTGAAGCGATCATTAAGTCAGGTGAGGATCAGGCATGACCACACAACCTAGTGGTCAAACCCTTGCAAGGAGCATGTAGGGGAGTATAGGGGAGTGTGTACGTCCCAGTAGAAGGGCATAGGTAGTTTTCACGCTGATTTAAATGCTCAAAGTGTTTAGTTTGGATCCACTACAAATTCTTGAAAAACCTTTCTCGCAAACAATGTGAGCATTTCAAACACATTAAAAAATTATCTTTCTCAGACAAACATTTTTTTGTAGGCAGTCAAAACCCCTTGCATCTCCCATGTGTTGGGATTTAGTCCCCCATTATTTTTATATACCAGTTCCATGACTCAGAAATTTCTGTGAAAAGATTAATCTGCTAGAAAGGGTGAAACATGGCTTGTATCACTGTGATCTCACATTTTGGCCATTAACTATTATAATCTATTTCAGGATTTGCATTTCTGGAACATTAATTGCTTCAGTATTCTCCCAGCTGATAAGATTTCAGTGACTTATAGATATTCTATTTTCTTCATACTGTTACCCTCATTTTGCTGTTCAGTCCCATGGAATGTGTTGTTTAAATCAAATGCACACGTAGTTTTCACATATCCTCTCCAGTCTTAAAGTCTTGCCCCTAGTACTAGCATAGTATGAATGGCCAGGGTTACATATTGGCAATAAACAGTGTAAACCAAATGTATTCCCACACTACTCTGGTTGTTTTAGTCAGTATGAGAAGTGGACGGGTGAGGAGTGGGTAATGCCATACCATTCAACCATGCCCTACTTACACTGTCTCTCCAGATAATACATTTTCTTACACAGGTTATGGGGTTGCATAGGCTAGATAAGTATACTGCTTTACAAGGTTCATGCCATGCAGTGGACCTTCTGTTTTTGATCCCCAAGTGCTGTATCATGAGAATTACCAGTGGGAAAATTTATACAAATTGCCTCTGATGAGATCTAAAATGGAGCAATATTTATAGGGGTAGGTCTAGCACTGCATAATCCAGAGACACTACATGTCTGTGTTACAGTCTAACTTTTGCATTATACATAAAATAAGATTTCATTGCACTATGTATGACTCTTTCATGACTTCCATGTTCCTTATCTAGCATGGAACATTGTCACATTTTATGAGCTATTTTGCTGCCATAGGAATTTTTTTCCTGTAATGAGGACCACTACAAAGCACTATTTCTTGGTGCTTCATTGTATAAAAAATAGCATTTCTTTGCATATATACTTATCTAGAGTGTGCATATTTCATACTTTTCCTAATGTATGCAATGACCCAGAATGTGCAGATTAATATTCATTTTCTAATGTGAGTGATTCAGAATGTGAGTGTGGCAAGGCTAGCCACTCGATGGTGTAAAATATGGCTCTTGGTGATTTGGTCATGTTGACTAATGTCGCCAAAATGGGTATGGGTAGTTATCGGTAAAAAGCGGGTTGAGGACTCGGCCTACTCTGACCTACACCTGGGACTCATGCTAACAGTGGGAGGGGTGCATGTGCCCCTATTGGCCAGTTTGTGCCTGCCATAAATCCCAGAAGCTCAGAGTCAATAAGCTACTGGCCAGCCAGTGTCTAGTTGCCTTGCCTGGGTTACCTGGGACAGCTCTGTTTAGCGAAAGCTGGGCATAAAACCATTCAACCTGCCAAACATGAACTGAGAATTGCTACAATTAATGTAGGTTCACTGACAGGATAATATGGAAGAGGCTGGACATTCTATGTATTCAAGAGACAAGATGGGAAGGCAGTGCAGCAAAGCCATTTAGCTTGGGATCCAGAGTTTACTACTCAGGAGGGGGACAGGCTAGAAATGGTGTGGGAATTGTGATGAGAGAGAGTCTTCAGAAGTCAGTGAGGGATATCATCAGAATTAATCATAGACTCATGGCAATTAGAGTCCAGTGTAATAATAGGGCAGTATTCATAATCTCAGCCTATGCCCCACAACAGTGTTGTGATAGTGAGAAAAAGAGTGCATTTGGACAGCAGTTGCAGGACCTACTAGATAAAGCAGGACAGCATGAATTGGTGTTGATAATGGGTGACTTGAATGCACATATCTGGACAGACAGAACAGGATATGAGGACTGAATGGGTCTGCATGGGTGGGGCAACAAGAATAAAGAAGGAGAAGCTATTCTAGACTTCTGTCTGCCAAATGGCTTGATAGTAGTCAAAACATGGTTCAGGATGAGTGACAGTCAACAAGATCAGATACAAGAGTATCCAACATGCAACTCAGGTAAACTTTCTCCTAGTAAGGAAAAGGCACTGGAGTAGAATCCATGATTGCAAAGTCATCCTCAGTGAAACAATCAGTGCACATTGCCACAATCAGCTGGAAGCAGTGGTCATAGAAGACTCTAAGCTCAACAGAGACCAGGCTGAAGACCTGGAAGTTGACTGGAGAAAAAATACAACAGTTCAAGGAATTTCTCAGGGGTCTAGCACCCAAGAAGGGGAGGAAATAAGTGGCGTTGAAGAAGAATGGCAGTGCCTAAAAACAGCATGTGTTAGGACTACAGAACAGACATGTGGCTGAGCCAGGTATGGAAATAAGGTACATAAGGAATACTGGTGGTGGAATGCAAAAGTCCAGGAAGTGATCAAAAGAAACAAGGAGTGCAGGAAAAATGGGAGATAGAAAAGACCTACCAGGCTAAGAAGGAATACTGGTAGGCTAACAAAGAAGTGAAGAAGGGAGTTGCAACAACAAAGAATAGGGCATCAGAGGAACTCTACTGACTTCTGGAAAGTGACTCAGTATGTGGTACAAAGAAACTATGTCAGGTTACAAGGCAAAGGCAGAAATATAAAGAAAACAGTCAGACACTCTTTACAAGGGATGGCAGCAACAACCTGCTCACAAGTCCACAGGACATCAAAGGCAGATGGAAGGAGTATTTCCAGCAGCTTCTGAATGAATAAAAAAAAACACAGAAGCTGTACTGCTCCAGAAACAGCCTATGATGAGAGAAGAAGAGGAGCCCACCCTAGAAGAAGTAAGAACAGCACTAAGGAAGATGAAATCAGGGAAAGCAGCAGGCTCAGATGACATCACAGAAGATATGATAAAGATGTCGGGTGAGATAGGGGAGAAATAGCTCCTGAGGGTACTCATAGCAGAGTGGAGAGAAAGGCATATACCAGATGACTGGAGAATAAGCATACTTATGCCAGTGTACAAGAACAAAGGGGACATCTACAACCGTGGACAGTACAGAGATATCAAACACCAATCACATTGCATGAAAGTTCTGGAGAGGGTGATGATAAACAAATATGCAGAGTAGTAGAATGTAATATGGGAGAAGAGCAGTTCAGATTCAGATCAGGATGCAGCACAACTGACCTGATGTTTGTAGTGAGAGAGATAGTTGATAAGAAGCTAGAGGTGAGGAAAGAGTCCAACTGGGCATTCTTAGTCATAAGTTCATAGGTTGGTACTAGACTATCGACCCTAGGGCCTATACAAGCCTAGCCATAACAATTCCCTGGATATTTCTTCCCACAATATTTACTTCTTTGGACCCCTGTCTAGCAGGGTAACTGATGTGATCCCCAAGGTGAATTTCCTATCTCCCATCCAATATCGAGGTTCCTTTTGAAGAGAGCCAAGGAGGTGCTCTGCTTGACATGCATGGGCAGTCTGTTACAGAGTATAGGGAGGCTCTGGGTCAGGAACCTATCCCTCCAGCATGTTTTGTTCATTGTGATGACATGGTTTAGATCTCTGGAGCATGTGGCTCTGAGGGATTGGGATTTCTTTAAGTGGAGCATGTCCAACAGCTCAGGGTTTGACATGGCCTTGTATGTTAAACAGAGATCACCTCAGAGTAGACGATATGTGACAGAGTATAGCTGGAGTTTTTTTAGATGGTCATCATAGGGTATCGGCTTTAGGCCTGTGATTCTTTTAGTGAGGTATTTCTGTGGCCTTTTCAGCTGTTGCAGATGTCTTGTGAGGTACATACCAAACAAGGTGTTGTACTCTATAATGGGTCTAATGAGGGATGAGTACAGTGGGACAATGACCTCCTTTTTTCTGGATGAAAAGCCCTTAGTGATGAGGTGTGCCACATAGAAGGATTTCCTGACTGTTGTGGTGATGTGGTTATCGAAGGTGAGACCACTGTCCATCTGTGTCCCTACGTCTGTCATCACATTTTTGGTGTTTAGTGTACTGCCACCTATGTGGTAATTCATGGGTACATGTTTTTTCCCAAAGGGGATAATTCTAAATTTCTTGGCATTAAGCTTGAGCCCATGACTCTAGCACCAAGCATCTTTTTCTGTAAAGCCCTTTTGTAAAATATCCACATCATTTGGGGATTCAATAATGGCTCCCAGTTTGCAGTCATCTGCGAACTTTGTTAGCCAGAGTCCCTTAGTGTTGGCCTGTACTTCAGAGAAGTAGATGCCAAACAAGAGCGGTCCCAGGACTGAACCCTGTGGTACTCCACTTGTCACCTGTCTGGAGCTGGATTTGGAGTCGGCTACTTTTACAGTCTGGGTTATGTCAGTAAGCCAGTTGGCAACCCATCGAGTGATGTAGGGATTTATGCCCAGCTTAGTAAGTTTATCTATGATTTCAGAGTGGAAGATTGTGTCAAAGGCCTTGGCAAGGTTCAGACAGGCTGTGTGGACCACCTTACCCTCATCCACAGCTCTGGAGACTGATTTGAAGAAGTCAATCAGGTTCAGGAGATGAGATCGGCTCTTCACGAATCCAAACTGGGTGGGGTCCAGTGTTTGAAGGTTGCCAATGTCTTTGTTTATAAGTTCCATGAAAATGCATTCCATGCCCTTGCAGATCAGGCTCGTTGGACTGATGGGACGGTAGTTCCCAGAATCCAAGGTGGACCTCCCTTGGTGGAGTGGGATAACTGTAGCTGTGCACCACTCAGTGGGCACGAAGCCTGAGTTGAGGCTTTGATTAAACATGACACTTAGGTAAGGTGCCAGTTCATTTTGCAGTTCATGTAGTACACAGCCTGGGATGTCATCTGGTCCCATGGATGCTGTATTCTTAGCTTTGGAGAGTGTGGTTTCTACCTGTGTGGCCATGATTACCAGAATTTGGCAATCCTTTGGTATTGAGATGAGCCTTTTAGGGGTTGAGAGGGGGGTGAAGTTGGCAGTAAATCGATCTGCCAGGATACTGGCAATATCCTTGGGATCAGTATATTTATTGCCATTCTGTTGTAGCTCAGAGCAGATCTGAGCATTGCCATTTAGATTCTTGACATAACTATAGAATGCTTTGCAGTTGTCTTTGGAATCTTTAGCAATTTTATTTTCGTAACTAGCTTTGTAGGATTTTATGAGGGATCTCAGCTTCTTACTGAGGCTGGTAAGGGAGTTTTTTTGCATCCTGGGATTTTCCTCTTTTCTGCAACAGTTTCTTCCTTCTGTTGTATAGTTTGTTTATGGCCGGGGACCACCAGATTAGATTCCTTTTTTTGGAGGAGAGTGTCTTGGTTATATTTGGGATGGCACGATTCATGCAGGAGCAGATGTGCTCATACAGTGTCTTAGTGTAGGATTCAGCAGTCAAACTTTCAGCTCCTGTCTGCATAGGTGTCATGAAGTTTGTCACTTCTGACTTAAGTAGCATGAAGTTAGCTTTGGAGAAGTTTTTTACAGAGGTTTTCTTACTGGGGGTGGGGACGGGATGTGGATGTCAAGGGTGATTAGCTTATGGTCAGACTTGAACAATGAGGGGGTGACCACTGGTGTGGAGCATCTATCTCCCATGTTGGTAATGACCAGGTCTAGGATATTGGAGCCCCTGGTGGGACAATGGATTAGTTGATCCTGGGCATTTGAATTTATAAATTCCAAGAACTCTTGGGAAAAGGTGTTGGTACCCGAGTAGTTTTCCCAGTTACTGGCAGGGTAGTTGAAATCACCAAGTATTAGGGTATTTGGTTGTATCTTAATATTTTCCAGTATGTTTAGAAAGGTGTAGAGAGAATCTTGGGGCATGGTGGGGGATCTGTAGCAAGCTACACTTTTGATTGCAGTCTTACCTAGTGTTAGTTGCACCTCGAGAATTTCAGATGCATTGTGTTGGGCAACTAGCCTGGAGGTGTGAATATCCTTGGTGAATATGGACACTCCTCCATCTTTAGTGTTTTGGTCTTGGTTTGGTGGCTGAAAAGTGTGGTAAGAGTTGTAGCCTGGTATTGCAGGGATGCTGGAGCCGTGAACCAGGTCTCAGTTACTGCACAGATATCGATGTTCTCCATTTTTAGGAGTGAGTTGAGAGAGTGCATTTTGAGGTTTAGACTTCTAGCATTGTGTAGCATTACTTTCAGATTTTGCATGCTTGTTTCTGTTATGGTGGTGGTTTTCTCCTTTGAACCTTGCCTAAAAAAGGCACTATAGGGGTGGCAAGAGCTTTAGCCAGTAACCTGAATCCCAGCGGTGACAAGTGCAGACCATCTCTGGCAAAGCATCATGGTTTGTTGATTATGTCTTCCCAGGCAAACAGATACTGGATCCCCTTTGAATTACACCAGAAGCTTAGCCAGTTGTTGAAGTCAGTCATTTTGTCCTTATACTGTGGTATCATTCTGAGTGAAGGCAGGATGCTACTCAGGGCTAGGACCATACCTGCCTGGGCCACATGATCCGAGAGCTCTTTCATGTCTCTTTTCTTGTAGACCAGCGAGGTACATATCAAGTCATTCACTCCAACATGGACAATGACAGAGTCGTATTTGTACTTGTTGTGGAGTGACTTGAGTGCATGCGTTATGTGGCTGGTCCTGGCTCACGACAGGCAGCTGACTGTAATTTTATCCTTGTTTAGCCTGGTGAGTGGGACATCAGTGTGCCTGACTATAGAGTCAATTATGACTAAAGTGTTGGGTACTTTTTTTGCCTTAGGGGCTGTTGTTGGGTGGCACACTGGTGTTGTGAGCTATGTGTCACTTCGGTTGTGACTGGTGTTTGTTTGCGTTTCAGCTTCGGAGGTCCTTATTGCTTGGGCAGGTTAATGTTAAGGGCCTCTGCATATGTGGGTTTAGTGTTGCTATGTGTGCGTGTTGATGGTGTCAGTTTTAAAGGGCTATGTGTTGCTTGAGGTGTAGTGCAGGTGTTAACCTTCTCTTGACTGTCTAGCACAATCTTGGCTGGAGAGAGCTTTGCTTCCAGTTTGGCTATGTAAGTGCATCTCTCGCAGGTTGTAGTGTTGGGTGGTAGGAGGATAGGGTTGTCTGTGTACACGAGGCAGTTGCTGCATTTCCCCAGTATGCCCAGATTCAACAGGTGGACAGGAGAAATCACCAGAAGCTCACCCTTGGACATGCCTGTTTAGGCGCTTTTTTTGTTAAGTACAAGAGCTGTTTTCCCTTACTTTTGCAAGGTACTTTGCAATTATAGGCTGTTTAGTGCCTACGATTAATTTCTCCTTATTAACAAGGAGAGTTGAGTGCTTGTATCAGTTTAAGGCTTCCTAGTGCTTTCCAGCAGGTTCTAGAGCAAGTGCTCTACAACAGGGGTTCAGATTTTAATGCTACTACTGAGAAACCAGCTAGTTCTAAGGGAAAATTTGAAGAACACACTTTATGGCACCTGAAATAGTTTAACCGTAGCCCCATGGTTCTGCACAATGTGAAAAACATACAAACACACATTTTTTTAAGCCAGAAAGTTAAAAGGGATAGAAATCAGCCCAAAATGACTAATAAAATTACAATTTCAGTGCTGGAAACAACTTCTCTAGTGTTAGATAGGCAGTACAATTCTCACCACTCCCACTGGTAAGCAGTAGGACTTCCTTCTACCACAGCAAGGTCTGGATATCTCTGAACACAGAAAATAAAGTCCTGAAACCAGCAAAGCCTGGGATCTGGACTATACTAACTAGGAAAGGTGGGAAATGAGCAAACAAGATAGTATTTTTTTTTTTTTTGTTGGTTAAAACAGGGTAAACAATATAATAATACAGTAAATAAAAACAGAAAAGGCTGACACACTTGAGAGTGTAGCCCTAAACAGTAAATGCAATTACAAATCTACAAAATTCTTGGAGAAAGAATAATAAAAGGTCCCAAGAAATCTAATCTGGGCAGTATTGCAGTGGTTTGAAGTCCCAGAAACATTGGTAGAATTAGTGCAGGCTATGTACAAGGACCCATTGACTCAAGTATCAACAGTGTTCAGCCTCACAGAGGGGATCCCAGTAGGAGTGGGTGTGCCCCAGAGTTCAGCTCTAAGCTCACTGCTATTCATACTGGTGATGGACTGCATTAGCAAACAGGTTGGAGGGGACAGATCAACAAAGTTACTGTATGCAGATGATGTGGCATTACAGGCAGACTCTTGGCAAGAACCTCAGCAAGGGATAGGGGAATTGAATGCAAAACTGAAGGCATGTGGGATTAAATTAAGCACAGATAAGATTGTGGTAATGGCAGCAACTTGGGGAAATTGGAAGAAGCTGAGACTTGAGATAGAAGAGAAGATAGTGGAACAGGTAAATAACTTCAAGTATCTGGGAGGGGTAGTTGAGGAGAAGGGAAGTCTAAATGAAGAGGTCAAAGCTAGAATCAGAGGGGCTGCAGCCAACTGGCATAATATAGTCGATGACAGAAGAATGCCAAAGAAGCTGAAGAGTAAGGTGTATAAGACAGTGGTGTGGCCAGCACTACTGTATGGTACAGAAACATGGACAGTAAAGGCAGAACAGGTGAAGAAGTTAGAGGTGATGGAAATGAAGTGCCTGAGAAGGGCGGTAGGATGCACACTGTGGGACAGATGAAGAAATGAGGACATAAGAGCAGAAGCTAAAGTAGCTTCAATTGCAGAAAATATCAAAAAGAACAGATTACAGTGGTTCAGACACATATGCAGAAAAGCAGAAGACAATCTGGTGATGAAGAATTGGGACAGATAGGAAGAAGGTAAAAAGAAACAAGGATGTCCAGCAAAGAGGTGGATGGATTGTGTGAAAGAAGATCTGTCACAGTCAGGCATAAGTGTTGAAGAAGGCAGGAGTGTGGCACTGAATCAAGAGAGATGGCAACAGTTAACATGATGCCCCGACCTCATGTAGAAAATGGGAAAAAGGGGGCTGAGGATGATGATGATGATGATCCAGAATATGCAGAATCTGTATACATTTCCCAATAATTCAGTGATCCAGAATGCACAAATTTATGCAACCATTTCCTAACATATACACTAAAGCAGACTGTACAAATTTACATATGTTGCCCAACATATACAGTGATCAAGAACATGCAGACTTACATACATTTTCTAACTATACAGTGGTCCAGAATGTGTAGACTTACATACATTTACTAACATGTACAGTGATCAAGAACATGCAGACTTACATACATTTTCTAACTATACAGTGGTCCAGAATGTGTAGACTTACATACATTTACTAACATGTACAGTGATCAAGAACATCTAGACTTACATACATTTTCTAACTATACAGTGGTCCAGAATGTGTAGACTTACATACATTTACTAACATGTACAGTGATCAAGAACATGCAGACTTACATACATTTTCTAACTATACAGTGGTCCAGAATGTGTAGACTTACATACATTTACTAACATGTACAGTGATCAAGAACATGCAGACTTACATACATTTTCTAACTATACAGTGGTCCAGAATGTGTAGACTTACATACATTTACTAACATGTACAGTGATCAAGAACATGCAGACTTACATACATTTTCTAACTATACAGTGGTCCAGAATGTGCCGACTTACATACATTTGCTAACATACACATTGATCCAGAATGTGTAGACTTACATACATTATCTAACATACACAGTAACACAGAATGTTCAGATTTACATACATTTCCTAAATGTATTCAGTGATCTGTAGTATGCAGACCTTATGTAAATGTTTTATAAAGCATATAGTGATCTAGAATGTGTATATTTACAGACATTTCATAATCTATACAGTGATCCACAATATGCAGAATTCCATAAATGTGTGTCTAGAGTATACAGGATGTGCAATTTTACATCCATGTTTTCTAATGTGTACAGTGATCCAGAATCTTCAGAACTTGCATATATTTCCATATGTATACAGTGACATAGAATATGCAGACTTACACAAATATTTCCTGATATACACACTACAGCTGACTGTGCAGATTTGGATGTATCACCTACCCTGGATTCAAGAAGCTTGGCGCAAGGCCGGCGTTAGGCTTGCGCCGACCGTGCGGCATGAAGATGGTGCAGTAGCGCCAAATGCATATTAATGAAGGCGCGCTGCCACCACAGCCACGTGCATAGGAAAGGAGCGCGAGTGCATAGGGCTTGTTGAAGTGCCACATGGAGGCGTGGAAATGTCAGCTGTCAACGTGCAACCTAAAATGCTTGCATATAACAATTTGCAAGCAATAGTAATCATATCTGTCAGTGTCCGTGGATACTGAAACGTATGCAAAGCATGCAAGACAGTTCCTGCAAACACAAAATGAAGAAGCAAACACAAATGCATGGTAGGGAATAACGGGTCCCTATCCCGCGAACAAATGACATTGAAAACAGTGTGCCTGTAGTCCAACGCAGTGTAGATAGTTATACCAAGTGGAAGTGAAATGCATCATATGTTAGCGCGCCACCAATAGGTATGTATAGCCCAATGGTCAGGGTCACCAGCTGACCCATATTGTGAGGGAGGGTACACAGCTGGGCAGATGTGTCCATAACAAAAAACACGATAAATGTAAATATCTAGCGACCATATGACCGAATTATCTCCCACAATGCATGTAATAGTCACATACAATAGGTATGTCCATATTTCACATACCAAATGTGACAGAAAATAGAATAAGCATGTAAACGAAACAGAAGGAGCATATAAACTGCTACAACAATAAGGCAGCATGTAGGCTGAAAGGAACAGTATTATCCATAGCATTGACTGTGGGTACGTGTTGTCCAGTACATTCGGATATGTGTCCGGAATATATCCCATCCTGGACATA